>NC_054534.1:25572188-25737188 GCF_017654505.1 Polyodon spathula | reverse complement strand
GATGGCATGCAACATGCGTATGCAATTAATGCAAGACCAACGTTAGCGAGTTAAAGTCTGCCGCAATATAATTTCCGTATAAAAAACTGTTTTTAGAGCAGTTGTTAACACACCTGACGTTAAAAATATTGAGCATCTCATATAATATAGTACATTGCAACTCCAACGTGTAGCTCTTTTGATGGTGCCTGGCAACAAGCCAAAAACTACTTTTTTTATATACATATTTATAGAAGTACGCTAATAAATGAAGACAGTAATTCATTCAGTGTGTAACAGTGCTGCCTGAGGATGTGTTATTATTTAACTACAGGAGGCCGCAGTGTTGTTTTCATTACTGGACTGATGTTCTCTAAAGTCCTAGGAGACTTACATTGCATAAGAAAGTCTAAGGGAGACTGTGGCAAAGTCGGTTATAGTGTGCCGGGGTAGAGGTGATGCGGTGCTCCAAACAACGACAAACACAATTCTGATGAAGTGATGAGTTTTTTAATTGTAATCCAAATGGTCGAAACTGACAAACAGAAATTATAAATGTAATACAGGCATAATTAATGCACGGGCAGTTCCAAATAATAATACGCGATAATCCACAAAAAGACACACACACAATACACATACACAATCACCAGTCCTCAGTGAGTGGAGTAGTGCTCGTGGTGAATATACAATTTATCGTGCTCTAGTGCAGTGATGTTCCGGGTATGTGCTGGTCTTTAGCAACAGCTCCGGAACGTGTTTAGCTGTCTAACAAATAACAAGTAACAGTTAGACAAACAAACAAAACACTCACGATACAACAATACGGGTCCTTCTGGGTTAAATGCTTTTTAACCAAAACAAAGGAACAGATTACGTCTCTTCGTTCCCTGTTTATACTCTCACTCATGACCCATTGGTAAACGATTCCAATCCGCGGCTGCCACATAATTTCCCTTCCGGGTCGATGAGTTAATGTACCGAAGCTCTGCCCCTTTTCTAAATGACCAACTTCCTTTTAACCCTAGGAACGAAGTGTCAGGCCAAGCAGTCCAGGATACTTTGTTCCCGTTACTTAGCGCCCTCACACTTGGGGAGATTTACCACCAAGAATCATTGTCTTTATGTCACAGAGACTAAGGGCAGAAAATAGGTGCAGGGGTAATTGGTTGTAAACACCAAAACTCAACATAAAAAATCTATTTTTTAATAGATTAATATACCCCCAATGTGTAAATGTTTTATGAACACTGCTGAAATTTCCTGAAAGTACACTGAGAAAAAATAGATTTGCCTGTTTATTGGTGTAACAACTTGATATACAAAAACAATGAGCAACTATGCCATTCATATCTAATGCTATGAATAGCACCAAATAAAAAAAACTCTATTACCTTATAATGTTTTACTTCTATTTTTAACCATTACCTTTTGCTTACTTTTTTATTGCTACTGTTTACTTATATGTATGAAATAACCTACTGTTTTTGAAGCCAGCAACAAGTAACTAGCAATCCAAGAACAGTGATAGATTTGATTGATTATTCTAACACTGTAAAGTCTTCAGGCACAGTGCATCTGGGTTTACTTACATGTATAGCAATAACAGCACAGCAGAACAGAGACAGGAAGGCTGTAAATACTTTGATCAGCTTTCATTTCCACGGTTCATAACAAGTCTAAATGCGCTCAGACAGCGCACCCCTTCAGAGCTACGAGGAGCAATAAATAACAGTGGCACAGCAGTTAAATGAATGATCTGATGCTGCATTTCTTGAATGGACCTTACCTGCACCCCACAAAGAATCCTTTTTATCAGACACTCAGAAACAGGCAGCTGGCTAAGGAAATCAGGAAGCTGCCTGGCAGACCATCACACCTACTTCTTCAGTGCAGCCCAGTCCTAAAGCCTCATGAGGGATCTCCCAAAACTTAATTGAATCATTTGGAATTCCAACATTCTGGTATGCTTAAGAACCTAATCCAAACAGATCTGAAGTCAAATCTCCATGAGTGTGGTACGGAAAGCTAGATTTACTCTGTTCCAGTGCTGTGTCTTGTGAAAACCTTGGCTTACTGAAGGATGTTCACCCATTCAGTTCTGTAGGACATTACAAAAACACCTGTCAATTTTTCTATTCCAGATTTGCCAGACAAGCCTTGAAATGTGAAAGGAAATTGTATAATTGTGTGTGCCTGTTCCATGCATCTCTAATTTCAACTATTTTCTGTCTACAACAGGTTAAACCAGATGACCTGTAGTTTTTAACTATTTTATCTTTCAGTGATTGGCATCACAACACTTTTATATGTAGTACAATATACTGTTTCTAGTTTCCTACATAGCCAAAAGAACAATTAAAAAAAAAAAAAAAAAGCTTCTATTGGTAATTCTGGACAGAATGAATGGTTAAGACGCTTCTACATCATAACATAATGCAGGGCTCAAAATTATCGCTGTACGGGGTGACCTTCTCAATTGGTGCAATGCCCATCAAAATGTATGTCTATCCACAGCAATTATGGCTGCAGTGTCCTCCACAAATGCAACACAGCGCCTCTGCATTTTGTATGTTACACACAGGAACGATATTTCAGTTTTTGAGTTTAGCTTATGTTAAACTGTTTAGAATATATGCTATTAAAAATGAACAAAATGGTCCCATGGCGTAGCAGTAAAAACCAGTGCCTCAGGCTCCAATTAAATCGAGGGTGCTGGTTGCTGGGCTGGAAGGCCACTCTGCAGCAATGCAATTGGATGGATTGCCAGTGGGGAGGTTCAATTTCCTGATCAGGGATCTCGCTGCCCATCGGTGCACGGCTATGCTAAATTGCTCTCTGTGCGTCTCAGGGATGACAGCTATGTTCTTCCGAACGTGAAGCTGTTTGCCAAAACGCATCTTTTCTGACGCTGTCAGCACAAAAATCACCCTCAGGGCAGAAAGCCAGTAGCCACATGTGACGACAGTTCATACCATAAAGAAATGTACTGGGGCAGCTTTTGTCCAAAAACAGCATTTTCTGAACAAATAAATCGTATGCTATCAAATCTGTCTGAAGACTCCCTTTGAGACTACAAAATGTATGTTAGTAATAATCATCCTCTGGACATTGTTTTTAGAGATCTATGGTGTGTGATATAGATGGTTACATTTCCAGTTCAGGGCCTCAAGGTCCGGAGCTCCCTGGTTCCACCTGTACCCCAAACATTGAGCTAGTTTTACTATAAAGAACATTTACAAAGAAAATTCCGATTAACAGAAATGATTCAGAAATACAATCAAATGTTATTATAGAGTGAAACACCCGAGTCTGCAGCAAAGCCAAAGCATATTTATAACTGTTCCAGACGTGTCTTTGTGGAAGTGTCAGTGCTTCATGATGCAATCATGGTTTCATTGATTAGAAATGTGGTGGTTCTGCAGGTTGAAATGTAGCCAAGCATTGAGTCGCTCTGAGACATCCAATTACAGGCATGACTGTTGTGACTTTTTCCATTCACCTCACATTGACATGTGAAATAAAAACAGGAAAGTAGCTGCTGCTCCTCACTTTGCTGACAGGCACTATCAACAGTTGCAGCCCTTGGGCTTAAATGGCTAGCTCATAGCTTAATGCAAGTGACAGATGTCACTGACAACCATCCCTTTCTATATATAATTAATCAAATTAATTTTAATGTATTGCTAAATTACAGGCAACAAAAAATGTTGTGGGAGTTTTGTTTATTTTCTCACAATATTGGTGGTGAGTTGAAGAATATTTTTAATACATTAGCTAGCAGCAACTTATTAAATCAAATTGTAAAGCAAAACTGGTAGAATGTGCTGGGTTGAGGAGTTGAAGGAGTTGAAAATTGCTAGAGCCCCGTGTTTTTCGCAAATACGAAAAAGCACGAAATAAAACGAAATATAACATATATATGAAATAAACCGAAATGCAAATATAAAACGAAACTAAACTAAAAATCATTATAAAGCAAACATAGAATGGCATTTTTAAATTGGGGGGTTTACATAAAAAATACTTGAAATAAATACCTGCAGTCGTAGTTGCCAAGGCTCAGCCGTTACCACATACACTGTCTGAAGGGAAACGGAAGCTCTGACTATGTGCACATGTATAATTTGGAGCGAGTCGTTTGGGAATTCAGATTGTGACGTAAGAGAAGAAACGTTTGTTTCTAAAATGCAGAAACCTCACATAACAATTAAACAACTCGGCAAAGAATTTGAGCATGAGGGGATGTATGCAGCTGTTGTTGACAAAATCATGATGTGCAGATTTTGATATGTTGGCTGGAATAGGAATCGAAAGATACTGTTGCTAAGCATTAGCTGTTTATTTGGAAAAATGTGGCTGGTTTGCTTGTGTTTTGTATTAGTATGCTAATTCTTTGTTTTATTTCAAGTAGGGCAAACTTTGCACTGGAGCAAATGTCGTTTTAGTTGTGAATGGATTTGAAGGAATGAATCAGTGCAATCGGATTGAAATAGAATTCCTATCTTTTTTCTTTCTTTTTTTTTTTTTTTTTTTTTTATTGGTAGATTGCTGTATGTGCAATTATTATGGCAACCCCACAACAGTAGGGCAGTGTAAATATATATTTTGTATTTTACCTTATTGTGTTATTATATAGGCAGTATTTATTGCAAATAGGCAGTTAATTTAAAAGATTGAGGGATTGTATGCTACCATTACTGTCGCTAATGAGAAATTATGATAACTAAATTATTTTTCTGTGCGAGGTCTGTTTGTCAAAATGTAAGAAACAAAACAAAAAACATAATATTGAATAAAAAATATGTATGTAGTTAAAACATGATGTATACTATACAATTATTGATATAAATCTATTTGAGTTGTTTTATTAATGTGTATCTGTAATAAAACGAAAAATTATAAACAATAACAAAAAGTTCACAGGGCTCTAAGAATTGCCCTTACCCCATTGGCTGTAGTGCTTGACCAGTCAAAAATGTTTGTATTTGACGATTAGCCTGGTAACATTTCAAAGCCAGGTAAATATAAACTATGTGTCTGGCTCTTGTTCCTCATTTAGCTCTTGCAAACCCTGGAAACGTGTTTCTTCTAGTAAAAGGAAATGGTATAAAAGCTAACAATGTTCAGAGAACGAAGTGCATAGATTATTAGCTGACAGCACTTAAAGTGTTACATTTACAGTTTCATGTGTGAAATCTGCTCTGTAGTTGAGTTTGTAGAACACCAGCCTGGGCTATCATATATCTCTGCAGAATATTTACATTGCTGAGCTGGTAACTCACGTGAATACCCTCAGGAATAACAGCAGTCACATGGAGACAGGTCTGCATTGTACTATAACTAGAGGGGTTCATGGTGAACCTGCAGTGCATTCCTCCAGTACAAACACAACTGTCCTGATTCCACACCAGCGAGTTGTATGATTATTCGCAGGTTATTCCCTCAGGCCTGGCAGCATCATACTGTATAAACAAACCTACTTGCAAATCCTCATTATAATTAAATGTATCATTTGGAACTGTGTAAATTCACAACCCCCTTTTAACAGACTTGTATAGATTCTATCATTGCAAAAGAATATACATGAACATATACATGAATATATACATGAAGAATATACATGAATATATACATGAAGAATATACATGAATATATACATGAAGAATATACATGTTACCCCTAAAATGTTTCCAGAGCAGTTTTTGCCTAGGCAGCTTATGCTGCTTCTTTGGCAAAATGTCAGTGGATCCATGTAAATACCAGTCAGGGAAAAGGCCTAGAGCCACAGACTGTCTACAACTCATTCTTACACCACTGGAGTTTGCACTAAAAAGGTGAGTGTAGACACGGCGGGTTACCTATCATTGTGGTGTAACTGCTTCACTGAAAATGTGAAGCATTAAAAATTGATTCCTGATAAAAAGAATCCGCTGCAATAGGCATTGTGCTTAAGTGACATAAATACTTTGATCTGCTAGTTTTGAAGACATGTTGAAGTCATGCAGGACCATTTTACAGCACAACAAACCCTTTCTCTTCTATGTTGATACCATCCACAGACTTGCATATACAGTTCACTGGACCTCAGAGTCACAGATGAAAAGGAATTAGGTGGATATAAATATTGTGACGTCATAAAAACACAGTGAACTTGTGATTGGTTCCTCTACTGAGTAAAATCAACCGTGTCTGTTACCAGACAGAGATCCTTACAACATACTACACTAATTTACACAGTAAAAAAATTACTTTACAAAGCTCAGTCTCATTTCAGCTATGGATAGAAATAATAATCTTCCCAACAAAGCAACCTTTAACCCTCTACTGTTACTCTTCAGACCTATGAAAACTACAGCCAATTAGTAAGACAGTCCAAGTCATCTGAACAAACCTCAGGGCTGAGTTTGCTATACTGCTACTCTCTTTCTAACTTCAGCTCAGGCAGTAGCCTACACTTGACCTCCTGTAAAATGCTGTGTCCGAGAGTATGAGACAGCTTTGATGTCACCTTTTCTTACCCTATGAAAAACCAAATGGGAGCATTGGTTGCTGAAACATTTACATTACATAGAAAAATGGCAATCCAATACAAATCACAACCAGAACAAACGGTTTGAAATTCAAGGCACCGGTGCCTTCTGAGAAAGAAATGTTAGTTAGGGAACTTCCATGATCTCATATACCGTCTTTTTATTCTGTAAATTCTTTATAATGACTGTATTCGAATTCTCTTGAATGTCTATTGGAATTTCTAATATATGTTGCTTTCTGGTATGAATTGACACCATACCTTCCTACCCTTATGCTACTTGAGTTAGTCTGTGAGACAATTTGGTGCTCCAAGAAAGTTTACAATTGCAACAACTTGACCTATATTTATACAGCCTTGTGCCCTTAGCCAGCTGAGGGTACTGGCCTGCCTAGCCATTGTACTGGAGGACCACACATGCTCCTAACAGCTGCTCTTGGCCAGACTTTTACCTCTCGTGGCTTCAGTGAAAACCTGGAGCAAACACAATGATATAGTATGTAAAGCATAGTATAATAGAATAAGAAATGGCAATTAAATGTTTCATCATAATTTAATAAGTGGTTTTCAAGATATGAAAAATGTTATTGTGAAATACAGACAGATAGATGTACAGACACATCCATATATCCCCAGAATGTGATATTCTTAATGACTCATACATAATGTTAATACCAAGTTCAATGACAATTGGATACACAGTTCTCCAGATATATGCAGAACTGTAAGTGTGACAGACAGAAGCCCCTAATTTCCCAGAATCTGATATTCTTTTTAACATATACTAAAAAAATGTTAAGAACAAGTGTCATGACAATTGGATAAGCGGTTCTCCACACGTGTGTGTGAGATACAGACGGACAGACATATATTCCCAGAATCTAGTAGTCTCAGGGTCTGATGTAAGAATAGGCGCAGTGCAAACAATTGCGGCTGCAAAATCCAAATTGCCTCGTGGCAGGCAATTATTTTGCATTGCGGCCTATGTAAGCTTAAGAGCAATGCAAATTACTCAGCACACACAAATTGAGCTATTAGGTCTAACCTGTGGAGTGAGACAATAACCTCTTACCACATCAATGTATAAACAAATTATGTACACCAGATTATGTTTTTGTTTGTTTGTTTGTTTTTTACATCATCACAAAACAATACGACTATCATCACTCTGGTTACAAACTTTAGTGACATCTATTGTCAGCTCTACAGTGACAATATTTATGATCAATGGATTCTACCACCATACATGAGCTTACAGTTATAAATAACAATTGATAACAGATGTGCAGGCTACTTCAAACACATCGTATTTTCATTGTACCTCATTTGTACAATATCGTATTGTGTTCCTTAACTACAATAAAACTGGTCTCTAACGTGTAGGTTAGTGATCATATAATCATGCAGAGCAAATCCTCCGGTACTGTTTTCTGTAGGCAGATCCTAAGAATTAACTTTAAAGAATTAAATAATCTTTACCGATGTGTTAGGAAAATGCTTAAATGGCACATAATTTCAGTGGCACTCTAATTTCAGTGCTTGGGCTTGAGATCTGTTGTCCTTGTTGTGTCAGTAAGCCCTGCGGAAATCTTTTTTTTTTTTTTTTCCCTTCACCTTCAAGCAGTGTTGCCAATTTAGCGAATTTCTCTCCAAATCTAGTGACTTTAAGAGCTGACTTGGCGAGAAGCGTTGTCAAAAGCAACTAGCTACAAATCTAGCGATTTCCAGGACAGTCATCGGAGATTTTCAGAGATATAAAATCGGTAAAACGTTTCGATTACCCTGTATTAGTAACGTTTTTGTATAAGAATCATTGTCAGGGTAATTTAATGAAATCCAATAATGCTCCGTCTCATTTGAATATGGAAGGAACTTCAATGCGTCCTTTGCTTAGCAACAGGCTCCACAACCACAAGCCTGCTCCAGGGGAGACCAGGCATGCGTTCAACTAGACGAACGTTTGCGTTTGTGGTCTGTTCGTCGCAAACATTTGCGAACGGTAGCGAACACTCTAAAGAGGCAGTTTAATGCGAACAAAAATGGCTACTGGATGGAAGAACATTTCTGTGACTCTCGGCGATGGATAGGTTTTGTCAATGTATGACAAAGCAAGAAGCAGAAAGAATTACATCAGATATGTTTGTTTATAATATAATGTGAATTAAACACATGTTTTTTAAATATAAAATTGGTCAAATATGTTTAAAAATGGTAAAATATATAGGCATATGTATATTGCTGATGATAAATATTAACTAATTAGTCTAAAGTGAGTAATTAGTAAATATCTAATTTGAATAAGGGTCAGTTTACATCATTTTAAAAGTTGCAAGATAGTATACTGCAGTAAATACAAAGTTGCTAATTAAACCGCAACCTAGCCTGATACAAGCAAAAAAAATTGACATACTTTGCCTGAAACTTTTAAATAAAGTGACTAGGGATGATTTAAATAGGCTACTCAAAACTCAGCCTTGCACAGAACTAGCATGAAATGGCAGAATATATGTAGCACCTCTACAGCTGAGCCGTCATGTATTACGTTGTAGGTTTCACTATTAAATTATGTGATTATTAAACTATTTCAAAAGCAATGTAGAGTTTCTCATGTTTTATTATGCTACTCAATATAAAACATAGTGTAGCGGCGGCGGAACTGGAGACCCATTCTTGTCTGTGGACGGCAGCAGCACTACCAAATAGGTGGTCACGCAGTAAAAGAGAGCAGAAGGGTTTGGAGGGGTGCTAGAAAAGAGGAGTCAGGTTTTCTTAATGAAAAACGGTTTCTTAATGAAAAAAGTTATCCTCTCGGCGTATAACCTCGACTAGAGACAAACGGAACAGTGCTGAGAAATAGGAGAGAACTGGATTAGAGAGCGTGGCTGCAGCTGATAGCAACCGGAGAGTCATATAACAGTGCAGCACTCATTTAGTTGCCTGTTGATCAGTTCCGTGTTGGCAAATAAAAACCGAGTTAGCTCCGAATCCATGTCTCGCTTTACTCATTTCGTATTTCGCTTTAATACTTTTGTAAGTGACGTTACGTTAAAAATTTCAACCAACTGAGCGCTATTAAGGTCGCTATCATCCATAAATTCGTCTAATATAACTGATAAAGCCATTAGTGCAGCTAAATCCAAAGTTGATCTAAACGCCATTTTTAAATGTTTGGGGGTAATGTTCAGTAAACCGTTCAACTTGCCGAACACGGTTCCCTGCGAACTAGCCTAGTTGAACGCACCCTGATTTCGCCTGACACCAAGCGTTCCCGTACTTCCACATTTAGGACTACATCACTGCTAGTGATATGGTTCCCTAACATCAGCAATATGTTTTGCAGAACAAGAAACAGTGATCTAAGATGTTGAACATTTTACGACTAAAGAAATGTGAAGTATAAAATGTAATTATGTACCGTTTTTGCCCTCCCCCAGCCCCCCTGCCGTCCTCTTCAATTTGCAATACTATATGGTTACTTCGGCCCTGAAACCACAATGGTGCTTTAATCTTCTTTAAAATACACCAGGGTGTGAAAACTGAACTACAAAATGATACAAAGTGAATTTAAACAGTTAAAAGAATCAATGAATTATGATTATTCTGATATTTTATACTAGTACCAAGTAGCTCCTTACTGGTTCAAACAATGACCCTGTTTCTTAAACTACCTCTGCTCCATTAAATCCATAATCACATAGCAGATTTAAAACGGTTGTAATGAGTATGTGCTACATCAAATAAAGATGACATGTTTTATTGTGGAATGGCTGAGTGTCATGTAAACTGCTGTGATGGTGTGGCAGCCATCTTCTACGAGAAGCTATAGTATGTGATAACTTTCATTGCTGAGCCCTGAAAAATAAGTGGTCAGGGGGTGGGTGGGTGATGTAACGATAGGGGTTAATGAAAAAAGATTCAGGGCAAGCCACCAGCTGGGTAAAACAGACTGGTGTATTAGGCATTCATGCAATTTAATTGAATATTTACAGCTGGATCATGTAAGAAATATGAGTAACTCTGGAATTTCCAAAACATTAAGGATTGAATTTACAAAGCTTTTTAACCACTTTTCTTTACATAGACATTGCAATCTATAATGGTACTGAATTAGTAACAAAAAATTGCTTCATATCAGACTACATTTATAATGAAGAAAGAAACTGCACATTGTACACTCTACCTAGCATGCATATGCATATTATATATATATATTATATATATATATATATATATATATATATATATATATATATATATCTATATCCCCTGTTTAAAGTGAATAAAGTGGTATGTATGGTTTTAAACTCTGTGCATTGTATAAAGTTATATTTATAGCAACACAAAAAAATAACCCCCCAATAAATGTTTCTGTCTAAACATGAACAAAAATAAACACATTCTTGTTTGTTTACATTTGAACAGTCTGACACTTTAGTTGTTTTGTTGCTGCACAGCACCACTTAGTGGTGTGAAATAGAACTAGCACCAAAAAAATGGCCAATACAGTTCTTTTTTCAGATGAACCATTTTGTTAATTTGTTAAAAACTGTACAGTAACACAGAAACAATCATGAATAATATGATTAATCAAAGAATAAACATATGCAGCTTTACATTAGTGCAATCTTTTTATTCTGTTGTTTTAAACTTGAGTGCTATGCATTCGGGTATTACTTGTAGTTCTCCATTTTTACTTGTTTCTGCTTGACATTTTAAAGCTGCAGTGACCTCAAGGTTATGTTAAATGTTATAAATAAAATTCCATGGCTTATCACTGAAGACATTCCTGAATAGTTTGTCCTTCTGTGCACTGTGTGGAAACTGACCTTGCCTGTGTTTTACAAGTGTAGTTATACGATGAAGCTTATCTTCCCTGCATTGTCAGTCTGTTACCCCTGCAGCAGTTAAATTACATCATAGAGAAACGTTATAGCTCAGAAAGGAACAAACATAAATAAATAAAAGAGGATCAGCTCTTTCAAAATGACCCATGTTATACAGCACCGTCTTTTTCCAGGAAGAATCTACAGTGCTGATTTTCATCTGTGAACTTGACATAAACTCAAAGTGAAGAAAACAGGAAACAAAACTGACAAACTATAAATATCTCTTTAAAAAAACATATCTTTCATCATTAACCTTAAAAAACATCATGTAGAAGTCAAACAGACAGACAGATTTCAGATGTTGCGTTATTTATCACTGTTTATGAACACTTCTACATAACATTTGTTATGTGTTATTGTCTTACAGTACAGCGCCAATACTGCCTGATTATCACATTGCAGTGCTGGTCATGTTCACATGCAGACGACAGTCTGAATCTGCTACTGTATACCAAAGAAACAAAAAATACTTAAGGTACATTATATTTCTGTATTATGTGCTGCAGGAAATTACTAAGACATTACTTTCCAGAAAATAATGTTTGCAATGTTCAAAAGCTATTAATTATGTTTAACAGGAATGTATTATTTTAGCAGAGAAGTACAAGTATACTCTGTATCTAACTGATTTTGTTGTTTTTCCAATGACTAGTGGTTTAATCCTAATTATTAATAATAATAATAATAATAATAATAATAATAATAATAATAATAATAACCCTTGTGGCAGGGTGGAAGCCCTGCAAGTGTAAATAATGTATGGTTAGTGTAGTGTATAAATAAAGATTTTAAATTTTGAATTTAAGTTTGGCAGGGATGGGGATAAAATCCCATTCTAGCCAAATCCACATGTGGAATTGTGATAGGAATGGATGTAGGGGTGGTGTCAGACCAGGAAATGAATCCACAGCACTGTAGCAGACTGGGATAAAACTGCGCTTCCTGTGCATTTATTCAAATTGAAAGATTTCAGCAAAACAGGCACTGTTACAAAACAAATAGACAGACTCTCTCTCTGAACACACAACCCTGAGTGTGTGAAACACTGCCTCTTTTATGCAGCTGTACCGAAACTCGACTGCTAATCAATCATTCAACTGGAATCTCGGTACATCTGCACGTGAACTAATTGTGCTCCCCTTTCTTCCACCCATTGTGCAATCCCCGTGCCTAAATACAAATATACATTTTAACAACATTCATGCTACATAGCCCCACATTACATCCGTCTTGATTGATTAACTGATGATCAATCAAGTCCCAGCCATATGGAATAAAAAGGGAACCAAATGTTTTGTCTGAGGTGAGGGTTCAGTGAACGTGAATTCCCAGCCTGAACAAGGAGAAAGTTACTAAAAACACCCAAGCTTTGGCTATTGAAGTGTATTAACTAACCTTTTAGTAACGCTCTTCCCCCTGTTCAGGCTGGGCATTCCCCTTCACTGAATCCTCTTCTAAAACAAAGGATTTGGCTCCCTTTGAATATCATATGGCTGTGGCTTATTTTTGCATGTAAACCACGCCAGCGTCTGCCCATGCAAGCCCTTACAATTAAAACTAGCTGCAGGAAGGGCATAGTTTTTGGTGCAGCAACTAACCTTCCCCCTAATATTTTAGAAATTAATCTGTAAGCAACTTTTAAAAGACAGGTAGGTAGCCGGGGGTGTACTAAATAATGCTTTGTGATGGGATTCAGGTTTGAATTGTGTTTGGATTGGTTTTATTGTTTTAGTTTTTCTTTTTAGGATACTGCATGAATTGGTAGGCCACTGTATGTGTTGTGACATGATACACAGGGCGAAGCTTCCACACAGTAAACACTGTTGTAGCATTTCCTGTATAAATCACTTGACACAAGCTATATGACAGTAAAGTACTAAAATTTTCACAGCCTTCATTTTCTTAACGCCCACTGGGAGTCCTAAACCTGTGTCATCTACTTTGAACTCAAAAGACCCATCAAATGAAAGGAAAGTGCTGGAGTGAGATATATCACAAAGCCCCTGGTCCCCTTCCCAAGGTCATTTCTAATATACTTGGTAAATCAACACTACAGCCACATCCCTATTTTTTTTAGCAGCTTTGGGCCCAGGAAGTATGGACAAGAGTGGAAAATAAAGTTTCCCTGGAAAGATTTCCTTGCAAATAAAGTGCAAATGAGCTGTCATGTCCGCTATTATACTTTGGAAGGAGGCTTCTTCCAGCTAAGATTACACACTTACGGTTTCTGGTCAATAGCAACATTTATAACATTGTCAAATCCTTTCCTTTTCCCTTTTAAGTTAAATGTCACCTGCCAAGTGGCAATATGAATGTATGTTAGTATTTGAAAAGCTTGCTCTTTCACCGTCCAGCAAAGCTCAGGTTCCCTTTCAATTGGAAGACAACCACCAACCAATACCTTTGGGACATGCCTGCTTGTCAGGTATTCACTGAACATTTTATATCAAAGCTGCCGATAGGCCCCTCCACGGAGTAATGTCCTTGGTCCCGCCTCACCGAGGTAATAAATAATTACCACACGAAGAACTCGTTCTCTTTTGCCTCTCACAACCAGGTAAGTAAGGTGCGTATAACTAACCTCTTTCCAGTTGCTTGATTGTATCTTTTAAAAGAGCCCTTCTCTCCGAATTTTTCTGTAAGTTCCTTGGCAATTTATTGCTGGAAGTCGGCTTGCCACTTCCCCGGACTCAGGACTCTGCAGCTGATGTCTGAGCTAAATGTTGCGCAACTGCGCTGTTCCTGGTTGTGTGACTGCAAACAGCCCAGACTGCAACACACAGCTCAGCACCTTTGGTGCTTGAAGCCCTCGGTACTTGGTGCTCGGTGCTTCGGCGCCCGTGTCTCGGCCTTGACACCCCTTTACCCTCAGGTCCTTGCTGCCTCAGCGCCCTCGGTGCCTGTGGCAGGAAATGGCATTGCGGTGACTCAGACCAGAAGGAAGCACAACAAAAACAAAAGGTACAGTGCAGTGGCGCGTGCGCCGTTTATTAAAGAAAAAATAAACAAAATATTTAAACAAAAATAAACACTTGCTCACAGAGCAAAATAAAAGGTTTGAAATAAAACAAATCTCGAACACAAATAATGAATTAAGGTCCGGCTGGGCAGTAGCCTTCACGGATCCTTATATTCTTTTAAATTTAGTTTCTCCTCTCTCACTCCTCACTCGCTCTCTCATTTCTCCTCTGAACACCCACCCCGAGTGCAGAGAGCTGCAGGTATTTATACAGGTGACCATCTCCCGATTAGCAACAAATTAGACACTTAACTAATTTGGGAGATGGCCATCTTCTGCACAAGTTTCATAATGTGGATGGGGCATCCCACCCACGCTGCAAAACAATAACAAAACTAAAAGCATAGCTATGCTGTCATACAAAATAAACAAACAAAACACACAGTGGTTTGCCGTCATCTATAAACAAAAATATAAAACAATAAACAAATATAAAATAACACAGGGGCGGAGGGAGAGAACCTGTTCTAAAAATAAACAAACAATATGATTAAACAGCAGGGCTTTCCTACTGCCCTGCTACATATCCCCCTCCTTGTGCAAAGCACACATGGCCCCAACGGCCACCTCCCCCCTCAGTCTCAATGTCCTAGAAGAGGGGTCTGGAGTAATCCATGGGGGTGGCCATGGTGGGAGGTCTTCCTCCCCCCATGTCTTCCTGGCTGGTAGCTCCCTCTTCCGGGGCTTCAGCCACTGTTCCTCCTGCCACGAAAGTACGGCTGGGGGTGCTGGTCTCCTGACCTCCCCGCTTCTTTGTAGCCGGCCTCCCCCTTTTCTGAGGCGCCGGCCCCGGTGATTCCTGCGGTCCTGCAGGACTAGTACCTGCTCCAGGCGGCGCAAGCCAGACAGTGGCCCCAAGCAAAGCCGTGCCGACAGTGGCCCCAGGCGAAGCAGAGGAGAGACAGGCAACCCCAGGCGAAGCGGGACCCTTGGCGACCCCAGGTGAAGCAGAGGAGAGACAAGAAACCCCAGGCGAAGCGGGACCCTTGGCGACCCCAGGCGAAGCAGCGGAGAGACAAGAAACCCCAGGCGAAGCAGGACCCTCGGCGACCATAGGGGATAAAAGAGAGAGAGAAGCAGCCCCAGGCGATGTAGAGCGACAGGCAGCCCCAGGCGGTGCAAGGCAGGGCAGCGGCGGACCCTCGGAAGGCGACGGTGGGAGGAGAACCAGGCCTAGCTGTGGTGCGGGGTTTGGCCATCTTCGCAGCCACTGTGGCCGGGCGTTTTTCTCCTGTGCTCCCCTCAGCAACCTATGCAGGGGCTTCTTCTGGTGGGAGGGGGCAGTTAGCTGGGAAATGGCCACACTCCCCACAGATGCAGCAACCATACTGTACGCCCATGCTGTGGAGGAGGGCTTCCCAGACAACCTCCAGCTGCTGTGGTGGGACCAGCAGGCACCACTCCTCCGCTGGGGCAGGCTTGGGCTGTGGCTGTTCGGGATCCTCCCTCTTGGGCGTTGGCGGAGTCTGGTATCTCACCCAGAACCACTCTGCCGCATCCCCAACCAGGCCCTGGTTCCAGGCCTCCTCATATTAGGGGGTCACCATAGGGGAAGTCCTCCCGAACGTGCCCAAACTCACCACAGACTCCGCACATAGGGGCCCCTTCAGCCCTCCATTCTTCCTGCTCGGCTGCCCAGTCGAGGTCCAAACCTTCTGCTGCTGAGGTTGCTGCAGCTGCTGCTGTTGCCTCTGCTGCTGCTTCTTGCAGCTCCTCCTCTTTCCTCCCATCCTTCCTTCCTATTCCTCACTCCAAAAAAAATAATTATAATGATTAATTAAAAAAAAAAAAAAAAAAAAAACGAAACTGCAGTACCTCTTCTGGCCTGAGTCCAGGAGGCGCTGGTGATCTCACTGCTAACACCACGTATGGCAAAAAATGGCGTTACGGTGACCCACACCAGAAGGAGGAAGAACAAAAACAAAAGGTACAGTGCAGTGGCGCGTACGCCGTTTAATAAAGAAAAATAAACAATATATTTAAACAAAAATAAGCACTTGCTCACAGAGCAAAATTAAAGGTTTGAAATAAAACAAATCTCGAACACAAATAATGAATTAAGGTCCGGCTGGGCAGTAGCCTTCATGGATGCTTATATTCTTTTAAATTTAGTTTCTCCTCCCTCTCTCCCTCTCACTCACTCACTCACTCACTCACTCACTCACTCACTCACTCACACTCGTTCCTCCTGTGAACACCCACCCCGAGTGCAGAGAGCTGCAGGTATTTATACAGGTGACCATCTCCCGATTAGCAACAAATTAGACACTTAACTAATTTGGGAGATGGCCACCTTCTGCACGAATTTCATAATGTGGATGGGGCTTCCCATCCACGCTGCAAAATAATAACAAAACTAAAAGCACAGCTACGCTGTCATACAAAATAATAAACAAACAAAACACACGGCGGTTCGCCGTCATCTATAAACAAAAATATAAAAAAATAAAAAAATACAAAATAACACAGGGGCGGAGGAGGAGACCCCGTTCTAAAAATAAACAAACAATATGATTAAACAGCAGGGCTTTCCTACCGCCATGCTACAGTGCCCTACAGCCTTGACGCCTCAGTGCTCAAGTGCTCGTCTTCTCTTTCAGGGGTCGATTTCTTTCAACCCTCACAACATATTAACTTTCAGTCAGAGTCAGAAACAGTGATTCATCTGTGGCATGCAAAGCAAACCATTAGTAAAACGATTATAAGAAGGCATCTGTATGTCTGTCTGTTGTATAGATTTACATGCTTACATGTGCATACTGTGCCTGAAGAGGATAGTGATCTACTTGTCCACGCTCCTGATAGATCTCTAATAGATGTCATATTTATAACCCATACTCTGATGCTCTAGGAATGTCTATTTTAAGTTTCACCATACATTAACTGGATAAGCGGTTCTTTACAAGTAAAACTGTAAATGTGACACAGACAGAGAGACAGCCTGAGACACAATAACCTGTGTTAAAACAAATTCTTAGCAAGTCTCATCACGTTTGGAAAAAGTGAAACCTGTGTTTAAAAAAAAAAAAAAAAAAAAAATCACATTTGGATAATACATGTACAACTCTAAAGAGACATTCACATGTAATGATGCCCCCACTATATTCCCTGGCATGGATACAGTGGCTTGCGAAAGTATTGACCCCCCTTGGCATTTTTCCTGTTTTGTTGCCTTACAACCTGGAATTAAAAGGTATTTTTATTTGGATTTCATGTAATGGACATACACAGAATAGTTCAAATTGGTGAAGTGAAATGAAAAAAATAACTTGTTTCAAAAAATTTAAAAAATTAAATAACGGAAAAGTGGTGCGTGCATATGTATTCACCCCCTTTGCTATTAAGCCTCTAAATAAGATCTGGTGCAACCAATTACCTTCAGAAGTCACATAATTTGTTAAATAAAGTCCACCTGTTTGCAATCTAAGTGTCACATGATCTGTCACATGATCTCAGTATATATACACCTGTTCTGAAAGGCCCCAGAGTCTGCAACACCACTAAGCAAGGGGCACCACCAAGCAAGCATCACCATGAATACCAAGGAGCTCTCCAAACAGGTCAGGGACAAAGTTGTGGAGAAGTACAGATCAGGGTTGGGTTATAAAAAAATATCCGAAACTTTGAACATCCCACGGAGCACCATTAAAGCCATTATTAAAAAATGGAAAGAATATGGCACCACAACAAACCTGACAAGAGAGGGCTGCCCACCAAAACTCACGGACCAGGCAAGGAAGGCATTAATCAGAGAGGCAACAAAGAGACCAAAGATAACCTTGAAGGAGCTGCAAAGCTCCACAGCGCAGATTGGAGTATCTGTCCATAGGACCACTTTAAGCCGTACACTCCACAGAGCTGGGCTTTATGGAAGAGTGGCCAGAAAAAAAGCCATTGCTTAACGAAAAAAATAAGCAGACACGTTTGGTGTTCGCCAAAAGGCATGTGGGAGACTCCCCAAGCATATATGCCAAGCTTATTGATACATACCCCAAGAGACTTGCAGCTGTAATTGCTGCAAAAGGTGGCTCTACAAAGTATTGACTTTGGGGGGGTGAATACTTATGCACGCTCAAGTTTTCTATTTTTTTGTCTTATTTCTTGTTTGTTTCACAATAACAAATATTTTGCATCTTCAAAGTGGTAGGCATGTTGTGTAAATCAAATGATACAAACCCCCAAAAAATCAATTTTAATTCCAGGTTGTAAGGCAACAAAATAGGAAAAATGCTAAGGGGGGGTCAATACTTTCGCAAGCCACTGTATGCATCACCCAGAAGGGGGTAATAAAATAATTTTAAGCACGCAGACAGTTTCTAAATTGAACCATGAACAGTGCTTAAATTGAATAAGATTACCTTTTGGATAGGCTTTCATGATCTTTGCAGTTTGATTGTACATTGAGACTTATTATAAACTAAACACAACACAGTGATGATAATGTAACTCGTATTGCATAGCAGTTTCACCCGTGCCAGGTTTTACTACGAGCTTGACTGACCAGTGTATAGTCAACAAGCTCAGGTGTGTCTTATTACACTCATAGTAAAAGTAGGAATGGATCAAACTCCTATGCAACGCTAAAAAACTCTAAGTTTTGTGTCAATAACTGTTGAAGTGGATGTCGAATAAAGTTATTGGACCAATAAGATCCTGTTCCATGCACGCCTGGGGGAGATGCATCTGTATAGGGTGTGCTCGGGTTGGATGTGCTAAGACTTTCTGGTAATGTTTAGATTAGAATATTGGATCACAGCCCCGATTATACATGTACTGCCCTCTAGTGGGCATGGAGCAACACTTGAAAAGGTCATTAGTCTCAGATATAAACTTCAAATCGACATTCCTCCTAATACACTAAGTATTTGCTCTGAGTATGTCATACATTATTTATTGTATTGCAATCCCCTTATGCAAGTTTACCATGGTAAAAAACATAGTAAAAAAAAAAAAACACAGCATTTTCACAGTTAGCATGGTAAAAGTGCCATGGTTTACCCTGTTCACCATTTAACATGGTATAAATACTGCCCTTTACCATGTTTATGTACCGTGGTATTAATACTGCCTTTTACCATGTTTATGTACTGTAGTATAAATACCGCCTTTTACCATGTTTATGTACCGTGGTATAAATACCACCTTTTACCGTGTTCAAGTACCGTGGCATAATTACCACAGTTTACCATGTTCTGGAACGTTGGTATGAACACCAACATTTACCATTTTCTGGATCCATGGTATGAATACCACATGTACAGCCTATCATTCCTATAGCAGAACATATTTTAGCCTTTCTTTTCCCATTCCCACACATTTGACAGTTACATATTAGTGTACAAACATCAGATCAAGTAAAATAACTAATGCTAATTCAATTTTAAAAAATACATTTATTATTATTGTTTTTTTTTTTGCAGCAGCAGCAGCAGTAGCAGCATCACTGCCCTTTCATCGTAGTCTCTTGCAGGCATTTTGGAGTTTCTGTCTGATGCAGCTTCTAATTCCAGAGGTATTCTGGTCAGGAAATACTGTTCTCACTGCTCCTATTTGTAAAATAAAAGAAACGGTAATTTTACACAGGTTGCTATATGTTTGGTCAATAAAGCATATATATCTAAAGATGCTGCAGCAACTATCGTAGTCTACTGTCGCTCTATGCAATATGATATTACAAAAACGTTTCAGGTACCTAATGCTTTTCACAATTAGCCATCTATGTCTTGAGTGAAAGCATGCAAGTGCAACATTAATCATTTACAACACTGGAGAGCTTTTCATAATAAAAACATATTTCTAAATCTTAAATTTTTTACTTACCTATTATTTCGTGCTCCCAGTACTGGTGGCTCTGGCTTGTACCCTTTGTTATAGGCAGCACCAGAAAGGGAACGACTAGACAGATATATTGTGCTGTACAGACCGTGCAGGAGATGGTTAATGAATTTTTGTGGGGTTTGCTTTTGGCAGTGATCAATAAAGCCTCTTGTAATAAACTAGGGATAAACAAAATAGAGAGTTATTGGCATACATCATAGTGAAACATTAAGTGAAACATAAACGCACATCTGCGTAGTTAGTTCATAATAGGCTAATCATAGATTAAGCAATTCTAGGTTTTCTTCACTGGATGGATCACTATTCTTACTTCTGATGGTGGGAACCCAGTTGTCTGTGCATTTGGCTCTGAATCTTCTTGCCTCTGATTTATAAATTAAATTGAAAAATAAAATACAGAATGACAGTATAATAGCAGCAATTGCATGTGCATCTTTAAATAACCGTGTTTATCTGTTCAGCTAGATTAACTTACACCCCATGTCTTCTCCACCAGTGCTTTTATTTGTTCAGAAAGAGTCCCTAAAACTTGGGGGGGGGGGGGCAAAAACTAAAGTTGGCTGCAGAACACTACCTAACAGGTGATAGTTAGTAAAAATAGACAGTGTATGCATATCTGTAATCTACAACTTCTAATGCATCCTGAAGTCACTTTTGCTGTTAACATCTCTATTACTTTTAATTGCACCTGTTGTCTAATCTGTGCTATTGCCAGATTATTTGATTTTACTTGTTCTGCCCCTTAACTGAATCATTCTGAATTTTGGACTAGCTCCTAGTTAAATTTCCCCTTTTTTGAACAGAAGTTATTGTTATTGTAATGTATGTATATTTTGTAACAACTGAAAGTCATCCTGGGTAAGGACGTCTTCTAAGAAATAATAATAGATACAAGGACACATACATACACACATTATATATATATGTGTGTGTGTATATATATATATATATATATATATATATATATATATATATATATATATATATATATATCCTGCTGGTATCTTGTATGTATGGATGAGTTCTCAGATGATTTTTTTTTCCTTTTGTTTTAATTGCGTCACCTAGGTAAAAATGTACAATATATTAGAAACTAAACATTTTTATAAAAGTGCTAGAAAACTTTATTTGAGACTTTCAACAAGCCGTTACTAACCTTTAGTTTCATCTTCTGCAGAATATTTTCTTCTGTTTGTTTATTACACCTTTTTATAACTTTGGCAGGTTTGGTGATTTTTTTGCTCCTCCTAGAAAATAGGATAACATCAAAAAAAAAAAAACTTGACTTACATGAAGGTGTTCTTTATCTTTGTACACAAACACATCTATCTTAATGTAAAAGTAACAGTCTGTGTTTGTGTACATTTCAGTTACCAGCTCAAACTTTACTAGCGAAACACTGCAAACACTATTTGTTTACACTTTATTTGTATTTGCTATATTCAATTTAAATACTTAATACAGGGCAGCTAACTAGCAAAAGTCAGCGTTTAGCCTACTGTTTACTTTCAGTGCACTGCACTGACTGACTCAAAGTAAGGACGAGTTCCTTTAACGCCCCTTGGCTTGCTTGCAACCGAACCAGTATTAGATACTGTGTAGGTTGCGGGGCCAGAATTTCACGGTTGGTTCCTGCTCGGCTGGACATAACAGCAGTGTAGGCCAGTGGAAAAGAGGTACTAGAGGGGTACTAGAGCCAACATTATACTTCAGTCCTGAGAACCAGAAAAAATTGTGATTACCTGGTACAGCACTGAATGCATATTACCACCCCAAAACTACCCAGCTAACACAAGGTTTCTATATTTCACAACATTGCCGAAAGGTTGTGGTTTGGTTATGTCAGATATAACTTTGCAGCAACTTTATATATATGAGGAGTAAAGAAAGATTCAGCTGACAAAGCTTTGTGGTGGACTTAAATAGAGCTATGGCAGGGCAATCACTGACAACGGGAATGTCAAGGACAGTCTTTCTGACAAAGACGTGGACAAGTTGAGTAATGAAGCTGCGGTTTGTACAGCGTGGTTTCTGGGCTGGATGGAGCAGGAAAGACTAACGTTGGAGCTCCTGCAGCCGAATAGAAAAGCTGAATGATGAGTAGAATCACCGGTAGGAAAATAATTGATAATATCTTGGTAGCGCTGCGCAGAGAATTGACCTCTAGTGAAAGGCAAAGAAGTGTAAATTAGCGGTGAAGCACGAAATACGGCATCTGAGATTTGCTACAAAAAGAAATATTAGACAGTGAAGGACCAAGTGATCAGGGTTTAAATAGAAAATGGGTACTAATTAACAGGAATTTGGAAGCCCCCAGCTCAACTCCAGACTAGCCTACAATAAAAAACACAAGCATGCACATCACAAAAACATTGAGCCCCTTATCCTTCAGTTAAAAAAAGACGTTTTATTACAAATAATATTCAATAAAGAAACAAACCAAAGAACATGGAAATGCATTTCACAGAAATAAGGCAGAGTGCACAATTAAAAAAAGCAAATATGAATTCGGAAAAAAATCGTGCCAATTTCAGCAAATTTTGGACACTGGCCTTAGTGCAATATGGCTTTAACACCTGTAGCAATATTATTATTATAAATCTGAGGATCAACTTATCCCCAGCTCACTTACTCGTTGCAATTGGAATAGATTTAGAGAATAAAATCAAAACGTTGGCCCAGTATTAATGGTGGGGTTCCCTCCAGGGTAGAAGAAATAAGGCTACCAGGTTTGTAATCTGCCAGTCAGTCTACGTTGTAATTTGGTGCTCTAAATCAATTCCAATTCCTTTAAGGATTGTGTAGCTAGAAAAATAGTTTTGAGCTCATTTCTTCGTCGTCAGAAAATATAATTCAATTAAGTGAATTGCTAATTGTAGCTTCATCAAAGGCAGGTAGTGGGAAAGAAATAAACTAAATAATGAAATACGCAATTAATTTAGCATACTTCGGGAAACATCCGCCTTGAGCGCAGTAGGTCTTAGTTTGTCAGCATAGAAGAATGCAGTGCTTTGCCATTGTTGCCGTCTTATTTGTTTTCTTATTATGTTTACGACTGGCATTATAATATTTAATGGTATTGACTCGTACATGATCACGCGAATTACAGCAAAACTTTAAGAATACTGTCCCACCATCCTCATATAGATAATCAGATTTATTTTAGCTCTGTCTTACTGAAACATTGCTTTTTTTTTTTTTTTTCTTCGTTGGTACAGCCGCCATGTTGAGTTTCAGCAGAGACATGGAGTGAAGTCACATGATGAGTAAACTTGCAAAAAAATAATGGACGTGGTATGTCTTCAAGTACTATACACAAATGTGCATGTTCAGCTAATGTGTTGATTGCATTTTCACCAGTTTCAAAACGCTTTGAGTTCTGAAATGGTCGTTTTTTAAAAGGGAAATAAAACAGAAACCGTCAAAGTGTGAGTATTGTGATTTTTATTTATGTTTATAGGAGTATTTATTGTTCTAAATAACGCTGGAAGATTGTGCTTCACTGCTTTTAGTATTCAATTATACGACCAGTTAAAAACTGTAAAGTTCATGAGCAGCACCGAGCAGCACTCTCTAGGGGCAGAATCGCCAGACGCCTGCTTCGCCCACCCTGTACATTCGCTGGTGCCCGAGCGAGCTCTGCACTAATGTGACATGCATTTTCACAGAGGGAAATCACAGTCAGCTGCAAGACAGACACAAATATGCTTGTGTTAATGCTTTGTAAGGATGTTCTTAAAATAATAGGTTTACCTCGAGAGACTGGAGTCTCGACTGAAGTTGATATTTATTATAATAACTTGCGAAAGTTAGTAAACTGAGTGTGAAGGTTGTTGCCAATTACTACGACAAATGTGCACATTTTAGCCTTAGACTCTGGGGACCCTGACTTTTAGTAACCAATGTTTTATACACTGTGTGTGTGTGTATGTATGTATGTATGTATGTATATATATATATATATATATATATATATATATATATATATATATATATATATATATATATATAGATATATATAGATAGATAGATAGATAGATAGATTCTGTTTTTTTTTATATACAATTTTAGGATGTACTGGATCCTCAGCTATCAAGGACGAGTATAAGAGTAAGGCTTTATTGTAATAGCTACGTTTTTTGTTTAATAATGATTTTAAACACAAGCAACAAAAAGTGTTTCATACTTTAATGGTTAATTAATATGTAGTGACTAAAAATGTTTAAGTAAAGTGCAGATCTCCCTCTAATGCTTTTCAAGTCCTCTTTCATCATGTCAGTAACATCAGTTTAAAAATCATGGTTAATGCAATATAACAATTGAAGACTGAAGCTACAGCTCGGTCCATGACACTGAGTCATAGTTCAAGAATCTTGTTGTTCATCCTTGTCAATTGTCATTGCATTTTGTTTTTAAATGCAGAAGAGCAAAGAAGAAGTCAAGTGGCGTGCATTTAAACAACAACCGACTTAAAAGGTCACAGTAGCAATTCCTTTCTCCTTCTAGCACTAGCGACATTCAAATTTGTAGCGGAATGCTTGCGTTTGCATGGCAAATCAGTACAGGACGCTGTTTAATTATATTGAATCAGGCTTGGATTCAATTGTAAAACTGAGTTTGAATGCCCACAAGGTAAATGAATAAAAGCCATCAGGACAGCTACAACACTTTCTGCCAAGTAATTACAAAAGCAATATAAAGCTGGATTAGACTCACAAATATATACATTTCTGCAACTTTCCCAAGGTGAGTTTATTTAAAATGTTCTCATTTAAAGACTATTTTGTAAGATTGATTATCCACATGGTCTCTTCAGAAAGCAATCATTACTAGATCATAGTTTTAACTCTGTTTTCAATTGCGCTATTCAATAAGTCAAAAGCAATTAAACCAGTGTTTCCCTTGGGCTTAACATTACAGTAAACTTTGTATTGAAACACTTTGTTATACAGCATTACAAAAAAATGAAGTCTGCTAGACAGTTTCCCACTGCTTGAAGGACAATACATTCTCAAACAATCCTACAAATATTTTGCTATTATACTCGTTTGAGTCACGCCATACTTGACGTCACTCTCCAGCAAAAACATTTAAACTCAAGAACTGCTTAGAAATCTACTTTGTTGGTCTACTTAAATTTTCTAATAACAATTACAGCATATAGTAGGTAGGCTGGTCATCTGCTCTGTTCTGTTTTCACTATCTTGAGGTAGCTATCCCAGGATTTTGGTATGCCTACTTGAGATCCTGCTATTTAACCCTTTCAGGACAAAGCATTTTTCAGTGGGGTGCTCCCCCACGACCAGGCGTTTTTTGGCTCTAGTTTACTCTCGTCCTATAAAAATTCACTAAACATCTTAGCATCTTGCAAATGGTGTCCTTTTCTTTCAGAACACTGGGGAATATTACAAGTACTTCAGAAACCATATAAACTTTTCACCTTTTTGTAAACACAATATTTAATTTTTTGTTAGATTTTTTTTTTGTTTGTTTTGTTTATGTTAAGTCATTTTAATTATGTATTCTGCTTAGAGATACATGTATAAAAACATGTTATTCTATGACCCGAGGGACTTTACAATATTTCCTGAAAGTTTTGTTGACAAATATTGATATTACAAAACACTTTCACCCCAGTGATTGCAATGACATAATACACGTTTATTCTCAGGGTCTTTATAAACAATAATGGACACTACTCTCAATTTATGTTCTCAAAATAAATATTTATAAATAAAATAATAGTTTCTCATTTCATTACTTAGGGTTACCATATGTCCGTTTTTTCCTGGACATGCCCTCTTTTTACCCTAACCTAACCTGATAGCGCCGCGCCTGCGCAGACAACTGTATTGTTCACTGGGGCCGGTTGTACTGGATCCCAGATTTGATCTTGCTCCTGTGACGTACTGGGTTGTACGAAAAGAATCAGGGTTGATCCTGAGCTCAGCTTGAGCCCAAAATCCTATCCTAACTCGATCTTGTTTCAGAGCAGAATCACATTCGGATAAGAGCTTGATTGAACGTATTTAAATGGAGGAACTACAGCAGCTCATTCATAGACTGACGGGAGTGCATATTTCGTGATCAGCAAAAAAAAGCCTCTTCTGGTTTATTGCGTTATAGCGTGCTCTGCAATACTTTAGTTTTGCTTGAAGTAAATGCACTGTGCAATATAAAATATACTAAAATGAAACAGGATAAAACAGCCCTTCTTTTTTGTATGCCTTTAATAAATTTGCATCACAGCCACCTAATAACAACAAACATAAAACACTTGTTTGGTTCAACTATAATATAACACACCTGTTAAACGAGCCAAACATGAATGCGTCAAAACATGTAACTAATTAAAAAATGATGTGACTTCATGTTTTTTTTTGATCTTTCTGTTTTTTGGGCATCACTAGGAAAAAAAACACAGTGTATAGGCTTATATATTATATACATATTCTTTAACCTTGTATTGCCATGTAACACTTGCAAGTCGCCTTGGACAAAGGTGGCTGCTAAATAAATAAATAAACAGGAATTAGTTCATTCAGTTGCCCTGCACAAATAAATCAAAGAGATTTGCATAACAAAATCACTACCGGTATGTATTGTGTTGACCACCTGCACTTTTACCAGCGGATATATGAGACCTTCCAATTTTCATGTTAGAATGTGCTCTTTATTATCCCTGAACGCTAAAGTGAGTGTGGCATAATGTAGATTTTAATGGGAGGTATGAGAATTCCCCTTAAAATATATTTCTGGAAACACTGACGTTTAAATACCGGTTCATAAGATAAGTACAGTTTGCTATTAAAATGCTACCAGTACTGTATTGGTATTTAAGACAACTGGATTTAACAATACTTTGAAAGTTTCAGTTTCCATCACTTAAAATACATAGTGCTTGAACATCAAACTGCAGCAGGGCACAGACGATAACGTAAACAATACCGAGCTACAGTGAGTTCCAAATTTAAAATGTTTTCTTGTTGTTTAGGTAAGTGTTTTGCAATCTTGCAAGAAACATCAAGAAATGTGTGGAAGGTTGATGAAGATGAAGCGTGATGAAGAGTTCAAGAACTTGCTAGCACTCCAAAAATAGGCCAAATATTTCAAAGGTCCAAAAACATTGAATGTCATTCAGCACTGTTACATACTGTATTGCACAGTTATTTGCTGTTCCCTCTCAATGCAAATGTAGAGTGAGTTTTTTCAATGATGCAAAGCCAGTGGACAAAGGGAAAGAACAACTTGACTGTTGAGTCTATGAAAGGAATCCTGTTCGTGCAGCACAACTTCAGGCACACAAATTGCAAATACTTTTTGAGCTACTTCAACCACTGCTGAGAAAGATACACTCTGCAGAGAAATATGCATGGGCACAAAAAGCAGCACAGTATGAAACGGATGTTTGGTGCACAGATTTGACAGTTATCTTGCAAAGACTTTTTTGATTGCCAATCAATAAAGTACTGACTGTAAAAAGTTATGTGTATATTTGATGCAGGCCATTATACTTCTTTTTTAATCATTTTCAGGTGTTCAAAGTATTTAGAATAAAATTAGTTTTTCCGTGTTCATTTTGCACAACGAAAGGTTAATGTTAAATAAACATTGTTCGCCCATGTGGTGGGAAAATTACAATGGTGCTACTGCTAAAGATTGTTTAGGGTTTCCATGCTCAGGTTTAAATGCTATTACAGGTTATAAAATTTAGGTATAATATAATAATAATGTATTATGTACCAGTAGTTGTTGTTGTACATACTTCCTCTTTCTTGCTGCAGGGTAAGCGGCCCATATAAGGGATGGTAAGATACTGACTACCAGCTCGAAAGAAGAAGTTCTCTGAAGTTCTCTTTATTTAGCAACCACAAGCTGCATCCGTGACAGTTCACAGAAATGTCACTGGCTTAGTCAGAATTGGTATAATTTTAGGATGTTTGCAATTTAGATAAGTTGTTATTGTTGCATATGACTGGTCTCATCTTAATCTTCCAAGCTGTTGCTATCCACGAATATTGAGTTAAGATTCTGTGATTGTAATATAGACTGCAAGTTACAAGTTATATATTATGCTTACTGACTCTGCAAAGTCAGAACATTGCTCGGTTTCCTAACACCTGCGTGTCTTGAGTGTGTTCTCAGGTTTGCAAGCCTTGAGTAATAAACTTTGTTCGATTCGACCTTGTTTGTCTCACTGAGTCTCTTTCAGAAGTTGAGTGAAAAACTTCTACCACACCCGTCAACAGAACGCTTTCAATCTTGGTCAGACAATCCATGATATAGCATCACATAATCACACAATAATGATTGGTTGGCAATAATACTAATCATACATGTATTATACACTCCCATGTAAAAACATAGGCCATGACTGCTCTATTATTGAGAACATTAAAGAGACCAGAAGCCCATATGCCTTCCAGGCCTCTATAGAAAGCATGAAGCCCAATTTCATTAGTTTTGTTTGTTTTGTTTTTCAAATTAAGCTCACACTGCTTTATTTTTATTCCAACAGTCAATTAATTGATATTCTAAATAAATAAATAAATAAATAATGAGGTGCTGATTGTGTCCGGCCGTCGATATGTTCATTGCTTGTGTCTGTCACACTCTATGCCTTGCTTTTGCAGTAAACTTTTGTCATACACACCTAGCCTGTTTTTAACTTTTCAGGTACTGTGCGATTATTCCAGGTCTCATGCCTAGGTCAGCCCAAGACGAGGATACATTTGACAGTATTTTGAAATTCTAAAGTCATACATCGTTAGTCTACACAACATATATTAATAGTACAACAGTCATAATAGTACGCAGTGCAACACAACACTTCCACAGTTTCACTTTTAATTTCCTCTCTGTCTTTGTGGGGACCCACAGCATAGTACAGGTTAATGAAGAACCTCTGATGTCACTGTGGCCCGAGTTGGATTTCATCAGATTTTACACACTCTAGGTACCAGGAGACTTTCGTCCGATTTCACTTACGTCTGACAGCAGTTAGGCCAACTTAGTTTTGGGCAGATCTGCCTGTGAATTGATTATTACCCTATTATGAGGACTCTCTGTACGTGTGTGCACTTGCTTAGTAATAATAAAAATAAAATAAAAACCGCATCAACTTGCATAGGTCTATGCCCCACAAATAAAGGAATGGCTCAATTAATTGGTTGGAAAGTAATCTTTTGACACTTGAAACAACTGAAAAGGTGACGGGAAGTTTCTTTAAAAGACTTCCAGTGCCAAAACAAAACATGAAGTTCACACGTCTTGTTTTTTCATCACTGAAATCCTGTCAAATCATACACTGTATAAGCCTAAGACCAGTCTGTTGTTTTGTTGGTTGTTTCTTGTCTTCCACTAGACCTTTTTAGCCACACAGAAAAAAACAACTTGCCATCTCCAGTCAGGGTCTATTCAATTACTATAAATGAAGGCAGAATGCACACATTATTAGAAATGGTAGTCAAAGTTTCCTTCTTTTAATGATTTAAAGGCAGTACTGTACAGTATTTACTGTAGATCTGCCACTGTTAAGATCAACTGAATAAACCCCACTGTGTATAATTCAAGCTTAAATCACTTTGTGCACCTATAAAACATACTGCTCATAATGACGTGCTAAAACCACTCAAATATGGGCTGAGCGCTGTACTCAACAACAACTTCCAATGAGATGCGCTCCAGTTCTTTGGTCTGTTCTTACAGCCACTGTGTGAGATACATAGCTTTGGCTCACAATATTTCCAAATTAGCAACAACTAGATACAGTAGGTATGAGATACCCATCTGTTGTTATCTCCCTGTCTCACGCCCCCTCCGTGGGCACGCTCACAGTTTATTAAAATAGATAATCCCTCACTGCCAGGCTGTTTACATAAACAAAATTGTCATACATCTCTAAAAAGGGTCCAAGGACTATCTTCACTGGCAGCACTACCTGGCTTACAAATATAAGGATAAAATACATGCATACCTACATTTTGGCTTGACTACGGACCCCCTCCTTTGACTTTGTGTCTTTGTTAAATAATTTATTTTTCTTTATTTAATACAAACAAACAAGCACAAAAAACAAAACAAAAAACGAGTAGGTTGTTTGCCTAACATGGATGGCACATCACTCCACGTGCGCTCGCAAATGATTATGCTTATAACCAGTGGCTAGCTTTCATAAAAACAAACATCCACACAAGAAAACACATTAAAACATCCTGTACACGCAAGACATGATTTCACAGTTTAATAGAACTGATGCATCTTTGCCAGTAGAAAGAAAATCAATGGTTTAATTCTGGTTTCCAGAACAAGCATGTTTTGCACGGTTTAGGAATGAATTCATTCAGTGCCTTACATATTCCTGTTCAAATCAGTAAGTGTCTTACTGTAAAATGTTTTCCCGCATCCGTTTTAAAATGTTACGAACAACTGCTGACTAGAAAGCCTGATTGCTACTTCAGTTAGGTACCACACTGTTTGCTCTTTCATTAAAGTCCAGAACAGTCTATGCTTACTTTTATCAAAATGTTTCCATGGAAATGCATTTTAGTGAAAGCCTTAGTGAGTGAAGAGGCTGACAGTAATGTATAAAGCTGTTAAGAAATGTATTCTTTTTTTTGACAATGTCTGACTGAATGTAATTTCTCCCATCGCAGTTAATATCTTTTCAAGATATGCTCTATACACAAGCTGTATTAGGCAAGTTTAAGTCCTGGGGATCAAAATCATCCACTGGAATAAAACAACAAAACTAACAGAAGCAACAATCTTTGATGACACTTACAGTATACCACCTGAATCAACAGTTAATTTATGAGCACTCAAGTTTGTAAAGCCAAGTCTACGTGGCTAGTGTCAGCATCACTAAATCAATACTACACTTACCTTAAGGGACAGCACAGAAAATAAATACCTATCAGCTTCCAAACAGGCATACAATATAAGACAATACTCACTGACATCGGGCTGTTTTTGGCTAAATGCTGTAGCCACTAATCCTGGAAGGAGTGTTCCTCTCAGTGCAAAGGGAAGGGTCTGCATTTCCCAAATCCACGAATAAGCAAATACAAATATGCAAGACTGACTCAATCCCCTCACTGTCTACTTGAATGCTGTGGTGTTTCTAGCAGTGCTTCCACCTGCTCTTTTCTTGCACGGGGATACACGAGTGTTGCTAATCTAAAATCAGCCAACCGGAGATCTCCATATGCTTACTACGGGTTTCATGCTGAACATAGAAAAGAAAAAAAATCACTGGTTGATTGACTCTCAATCTGTGGAATATGAAAGCATTTTTGTCCTTTAGGCTAAACTGGATATTTATAATTATTAGTCTCATTGAGTGCTCCTACACAAAATATTTATTCTCAGTTATTTGCAATGTAAAACTTTGCACATGATAAATGGGCCAGATTCTTTCTTTGAGGCAAAATTAGCACAAGTATTTCTGTTTCAAGTCTGGAAGTGATATATCCAGAACATTTATTTAATAATTATAATGAAGTTGTGTTGTCGTCTCCCCCCCCCCCAGTTCTGCTGACAAAACCTTTTTTAAACAAATGGTATCCACTGAGCATAAACTGAAATTATTCCAGGCTGTTACAGTTCTTCACTGTACAGTTTGTTTTAAAATTGCAGTAAAATTGACAGCATCACTGGCTACACTGTATGTTACTAAATGTTGAGGTTTAGAAGCAACTCCATAGCCCAGTGCAGATATTTTCTGTGTTTTCACGTCCCAGTCAAATTCATCGACAGCTTTGCATGTCATGCCATTTCCACTCCCATTATGAAAACGCTCTCAAACACACTTCTGACCACGCTTCAGCAGAGGGTTGGGAAGTGTATTCAAACATGGTCATTCCAAGTGTGGGCTGCACACTATTCATTTTGTTTTAACAATTAACACTACAACTTTAATAGTCTGACCTATTATACTGTACCTGCTGTGCATTTCTAATGGCCTTTTATGTGCACTTTTGTAAGAATTCATATCTGGTACTATGTATATAACCTCTCCCGCAAAGCTGTGGAAATGTGGGCCTGGACAGTAGCAGGATGGGAGGTATCCAATGACTTCCAGGTGCAGCGAGGTACAAGGAGAGGTTAGTGGATCTCCCGGGGCAATCTCCCATGTGATTGCATTTAAAATCTTTAAACCCTTAAAAGGAGTTGATATAGTTAAAACAGCTGAATCACTTGGATCCTTTAAAACCCAACTTTGAGGTCGATCAGCTACCAGGCACTGGACAAGCACAGATGGCCCGAATGGCCTCCTCTTGTTTGTACATTTTCTTATGTTCTTAATGTATCAATGTCTTAGAATGGGCGTGGTTGAAGAGATAGTTAAGCTGGTCCAAGAAAAAAAAATACCTCTGTTAAAAATGATTTTACTGTAAAAGTTCCTCTTTGTGGTCTGCACTGCAAAATGATGCCCGGATGCCCAATATGAATAGAAACGCTCTTCCTGGGGGGAGTAAGGTAGTTTCAAGGCCAGTGGGTTCTAACCTTTTTGGGTGTGTGGCCCCCTTTTGAACCCCCAAAAATTCCCGCAGCCCACCATCCATGTATTGTTATCATAGTGACACACAGCCGCTGTACAAGGAAAGTCTATTCATTTTGCTTTCCACTATAGTGCGGCAATTGATAACGATAATTGATAATGATAATTGCGGCAAGTGCTTGTCGGGAATGTAAACAGTGACATAAACACTGCATTCCTGGATGTCAACATAAGAGATTGAGCTGTGGAATTTGCAGACGTAAATATGGCAATCTTATTTTCTGCAACACTGTTGGTACTTTACTTATTGCATAAAATACGACAAAGGCTTGTGTTGACAGTGCAGTCGGTTACTGTGGAAAGAAGCGATCGTGTTGGATCTTGCGTAAATGCAGCAAACAAGAGCGTGTACATTACAATAGTCACAATACAGATTATTATATTAATGGTGACTGAATATGCAATGTTGTATGCATTATTTATCAAGATTGAGATTTACAATCTTAGCTACAATCTGATATATATATACACACACACACACACACACACACACACACACTCAGAGAGAGCGCAAGTTTTATCGCTTTAATGAAAGCTGTACAATGAAGAAATACTTACCATTCATGACTGACCCAGCATAATCATCGTCAAAAGTATGGGTGTATTCAATGCATTCCCCATTGCTATTTTCCGGGCTGGTAATTGCCGTAGGTTCCATAAAATCCACTATCTGTGGTGGGTTTATTTCTGGCCTGCTGATCAGTATTTCTGAGTTCTCAGACAAACTTGCAGGTTTTCACCAGAGATAACACAGACATAAAGGAGGTAGCTGCTTCTGCATCCAGCGCTCAAAGAATATCACGAGCATTTGCAGAGGTTTTTGAGATGTTATAGTGATAAAAAAAAATGACTTGGATCGCATTATTGAAGAGTTTGGTAATGAAACAAATGATGGGGAGAGTATCTACGTCAAAAATGCAGCGAACAAGGGGTGAGGCTTGGCTGGAGATGCAGGACTGTCCTTTTGCGATTCAATACATTTTAAACCTGTTTTACTCTGGCGCGTCAGGTCCAATTGATTTTACTCTATATATAAAACAGCGCATGTGAAAATCAATTGGACCTGACGCGCCTGACAAACGCTGAATAAATTGACCGCTAAGGGTTCATTTTTGCATCGTCCCAGGTGCTACCCCTTAAAACCGATATTGTTTTGATCTACTGCACTCGACCTAGTAGGGGAGTGGTTTGAGCTACGTCACTGCACTGATGCGTTAAGGCCGGCCCAGGGCCTGCGTTGGGTTCACACATGCAGATAGGCCGGCCCTGAGGCGGCATTGGTACTTTAGGCCGCATCAAAAAGCTGATCTAAATTTCGCCTTTTCATTTTTCGAGCGTTCACACATGAGATAAGGCAGCCCTGGGCAAGCCTAAACCACAAGTGTGAATGGGGTATAAGTGGCGCCGAAGATTAGCTTGCTTCAAACTTTTGTTTGACAACACCTCGTAACATTACAACACACAGCGGTCGCAGTTCAGTAATCCCCATTTCCAAGTATTGCTGCACTTCCTCATTTTGCATTTGCATGTCTCTTTTGACAGGTGAGGCACAAATCACAAAAAAGGTATACCACTGTAACAGGGAGAGCAGCCCTGTTCAGTATTTATTTTAGAACAGGGTTTCCCCCTCTGCCCCTGTACTGTGTTTTGTGTTTGTTTATTTATTATTAATATATAAATGTCGCTGTGTTTTGTTTTGAAAGTGTATTTTGTTGTTTTTCTATCTGTTGTTTAAAAACCTTGTGGTAATGTGTGGCTGTCGGCTCAGTGCGTTGTTAAACTAACCGGCAGTCACACAATTAATAAACCTGTGCAGATTGTGACCGAGGGGTAATAGAATAATTACAAACTAGTTAAACCCCTCGGCCACCGTATTTAAACCCTGCAGTTTTCCCTGCTCAGGGTGGGTGTACAGAGAGATAGTATAGGAGAGCGGAGAGCGATAGTCATTTAAAACAGTATAGGAACAGTGAAGATCGCCCAGCCTGACCTATATTTGTTATTGTTTGTGTTTGTGATTTTGTTTAAATATTTTATTTGTGCTCTGTGAACAAGTGTTTATTTTTGTTTAAATATTTTATTTTTGTTGTTTAATAAACGGCGAGCGGCGCCTTTGAACTGCAGTACCTGCCTGTCTGTGTCTTGTTCCTCCTTCTGGCCTGACGTCACTGCAATGTCATTTCCTGCAACAACCACCTAAAGAAAATTTATTTTATTCAGCTGATTTCATACATGCCTCCACTAAGAGCATTTTAATGCATTCAAATAACTGCAGTCACTGTGTAAAATATACCCCCATCAATTAAAAAAAAAACAACATTAGCACTCTAAACAACACACTACTTACAGAATTGCAGATACAAGTTTTTATAATCAATTGTCAAATCAGAACCTTAAAACCATGTATTATTTAGTTGTACAAGTCATTACGTGATACCAGCGTGGAACATTCGCTATAAAGACACCTCGCCAATCAAGCAAGGGCAATAGAAATTAAAAACTGGGAAAGGTTTGTAGCCCAGGAAAAAGTTTCTATATGTACATTACATATAATATCACAGACTCTTTTAGAAATCAGGTAAGTTATCACAATAAGCTTTCAACGAATGCCCAAGACACAGGTTTTTTTAAAAATACAGGTCAATCTTGGTTTTATTTCAGTCACAGCTGTACCAGGAGGGGTGGGTGGCTGGAGACACAGCTCTGCTTAATCCAAAAAAAAAAAAAAAACAGTGCAAAAGAAATCAACTCAAATAACACAGAATAGTGAACAAAACCAAGTCTGATTCTAATACAATACAAACCAATCAAATAAACCAAACAAACAAACAGAACTCAACTCAACAAATAAATCACACCAATAATAATGAAAAACACCATATAATAACAGTGCGCCCAGTTTGGCAGGGGTGCAGTACCAGCCCAAACCACCAGGAGGTATAACCTTCAAGAAGAGTTGTAGTCAAATAAGTAGATTTAAACAGTACCTACATGGAGAAAAAGCTATTCTATATTTATGAGGTGCCATGTGTAAAAAAAAAAGCAGGTTAATATTTTAACATGTCTTTTTTTTCCAGATTTAGCTTAAATCTTGTATTTTTTCCCAGATTTAACTTAAATCTTGTATCTTGTATTTTTTTCACCAGATTTATAAATGTGAAAATAAATAAAGCATTTTTTAAATGTGTACATTCAGATATAATTTAGAAATCTAGTTACAAGATTTAACATTTAGCTAAATATTTAACTGTCCAGCTAAATCTGGAGTTTGTATGCAAATGAACTCCGCCCGCTTTGTGTAGAGTACTATAGTATACATTGGAGGATGTGTGGTCCAACGATTTGATTGGCTCTTGTAATGCTAATCGTGCAACATGGACATTTCAGCATTACAGGAGCCAATCAAATCGCTGGCCCACACAGCCTCCAATGTATAGTATTGTGTTTTTGTAGCCCAAATGTATTCTGCATTGTTTGCTGCTGGAGTCCTGATAGTGGGGATTCCCTACTGTCTGTCTGTGGCTGGCCAGTGGTTACAAGGCCTGTCAAATTTACCTGGATACAAAAAGTATTTGGAAGCTATAAGTCCAAGGTACAGTATGTGGAAATTATTAGTAAACAGTACTGTACATGTCAAAGTGTCATGGTTTATCTGAAGTAGTTTAGTGTAAAACCTCTGCATGAATAAGTATTCATGAGTGACATATTGTCAGGCAGCAATATACCACAGCTGGTTTTCCTCTGGCACCATGGCAGAGCAGGCATCAGCCAGGCATTGTTTGCCCTAAAATTACCATGATTGGGTTTGAATTAATGAAAGCTTCTTCTTGTTCTAGTTTTATACATTAGGTACTGTATCTAAAAAAAAATAAGTTAAGACCTGGAATCCCACTGGATAAATTAAGACTGCTGTGCGGTCCATTTGGAAAAGTAAAAGCAACGCACAGTACATTTCACCATTCAAAAACCGGTTAACTTTTGTTTAAAAACAAAATACAATTTATTCCCAAAAAGTAAACATAGTAAAGGAGAAAGCCAAACATAAACCAATTTCTTTGATTGACTACCTAGGAGTAGTATCATACCTCATTTTAAATATGTCACTCCCCTTTCTCTGTTAAAAAAAAAAAAAAAAGTTCCTGGGAAGTTGCACGAGGTTGAGTTCGAGTTGGAGGGAATGTCAGTTAGAGAGAAGTTTGGAAACTTCACCCTAACATTGTACTTCCCTGCAGGGAAGTTGTTGATTGACTTGCCTCTTCGGTGGAATAAAGACCAGGAGGCCTCTGGACCTCAAGAACTTGAATTTTGGACCCTTGCTATATTATATTGTCTAGAAAATGTAAATGTACTGCCTGCTGGCTCAGCAAGTGGCTAATGAGTTAAATGTTGTCGTCATTTGAACCGACTATTCGCTTTATCCTAAGGTACTGTAAGCAAACAATCTTCCTCCAGGCTACTTTTCTGTTATTGCAGGCAAACACTGACAGTACCAATTTATTTAAAAAGTGTAATCCGAAGCACCCATTAATGCTATCAAAGTGTGGTTACCATGGGAACCAGAAGTCTATGAAACAGCTTCTTAAAATTACCGCAGACCATTGTGTTAGACTAATTACTAAGGACATTTTAGCAGTAGAGGTCAGCATTGGCATATTGTAGTAGTAGTAATACTGCTAGCCAAACACGCTGCTGTTTTTGCATCCACCTATAATTGTATCTGCACTTCAGGCTGATGGCATTTTTTTATGTCAGACTTCCTTTTCTTTTGCCAACAATAATAAATGAATGAAATTACATACTGCACTATTGCTTGTGGGTGTAGGCAGGGGTTAAATTGATGCATATCGGTCCGGAGCAGCTTTCTGCCTCTTCAGGATTCCCTTCCTGGTCTTCTGATTGAAAGTAGGATTCCCTTCCCCTTACACAGGCCACGGCCGTTCCACCTCTTTTAAAATCCCAATTTGATCACTGGGTGCAGGTGTTACTGTTCTAGGCCCAGTTACACAAAGCATTTCTAGTACTTAGCAGGCTGCTAACTCGCAGCTCGCAAAGTCATTTCAAGCTGGATCAAAGCTGGTCATAAAAACTGTGATTTTTGTGTTGTGGACCAATCTTGAAATTGTGATTGGTGAATAACTGGCCATGGCTGTAACTGTTGCAGTCTTATACCTAGAAGCTCTTTCTGAAACCTGGAGACCAATTGTTTGGTTTTTTTTGTTTGGTTTTTTAAAGGCCAGATAGGGATACAAACTTAATAGAAGGTCTAGACTTCTCTAGGTTATAGTGTTCCAGTCAATTTTACTAATTTCTTTTTTCTTTTTTTTTCTCAGCCCACTATAAGGGACATAGTCCAGCAGATTAACACAAGTTTGTTTCAAATAAAGGAACCCTAGGTCCGCTCTGTTATCAAGAAGGTAAATCACACAGACGTTTTAATTTAATATGTTAAGACTTAATCCAGGACCACATGTAGAAGCAATGTTTCACTACCAGTACATGTGTTGTCTAGTCATACCTGTATGTTTTGTTGCAAGACACAGTACTCTGATTAACTGCTTTAACTCCATTCACTCTGGAACAGCAGGTAACCTGTTGCTACTCTGACAATAATATAGCAGCTGATTCTTTCATTTCTCCTGCAGTGCACAATTGTAGATGTGGTCCAGGTCCTGGTTGATTGTATTGGATGGACAAGAGACCACAGGCACAACTATGGACTCGACAAGGTAAATACAGGACACGTCATTCAAAAGTAACATGTTGTTGTCTCGGATGTTAAAATTCAAAGGAGGGTGTGTAGGGTGAGTTATACTATGCAATTGGGAGAAGGCTGAATTGCTGATCTTGTCTTGGGGCTCTTTAGTGGCCCCCTCTGGTCAGTTCATGTTTTGCCACATGTCTTTGGTTCCTGCCTATTGAGGTCACTGGGATATTGTAACCCTTCATCTCTGTTGGCTGCACCTGCTTTTACACTATACCATAAAGGAAGTGGAATTGAAAGGTCAATATCACATGATTTATCAAGAACCTCGAACCAAAGACACAGCCCCATAAGAAAAATGGCAGTCAGTTAGATTGTGCAATGGAGAAAAATGTGTAATGCAGGTGGATAAGTGTTGTAAAGTTTCCTGTATTACAGGAAAAAGTTGCACTGATGGGTCACTCACGTGGGGCCCATCTCTGTGCACTTACTGCTTTGTTTTTGGCTGGAGAAAATGAGAAAATCGGGATTGACACCACCAAGCAGAGAGAGCTTCTATCATCTTTAAAGGGCATAATAGGTATTTTTTTAATTGTTTAAAATATCAGGATTACATTAGCAGTCAGGCTTTGCTAAATATCTTAAATCAACCAGGAACTCACACCAGGAGTTGAATCGAAATCCAGCTTTCATAGTCATTTAGTAAACGCTTCATGTAAAGCTTAACTAGTATTTTGAAGATATTTAAATGGCTTGTCAATGGCTATGTTAAACTTTGTTTTTCTTTAAACAAATTTATAAGTCATTTTTGAACTACTGCATGTTAAAATATTCTGTAGCTGGGGGGAGCTTCTCAGTCAAGCAGTCCACACCATCTGGACCTGGGATCATGCGCCTGGCAGTGTGGCTTCAGAGAAAAAGACAGATTCGTTATGTTTTTTTTTCTCTAAATGGCAATATTTCGTACCACGGCTGATTAAAATCAATTAAATAGACTGTAAATTGTCAACCAGAAATACCTATAGAGGTAGTTAAAGATATATTTTAGAGCACAAGTTCCTAAACGTATTTCCTGCCCAGTTTAGTTTAGACTTGATCTGTCTGTCTCCAAGTAGCATCATTAAGATTAATTTGGTAACTACAGTGGCTTTCTTTTCTCTTGTGTAGAGGAAACTCTTAGCAGTATTAAACAAATCTGAAAAAGGACTTGTATTCAGATATGCAGTAGGTAAAGAAATGTGTAGTGTAATCATGGGACAGTAAATGAGACAGTAACCCTATTTGTAATGTTGAACAGCCCCCTCTTTAACCTGGTGGGCTCCGACAAGCTGACAATTATTGTTGAATCTGCTTTCCTGGTGTCTGTTACTTTAACTGTTGTTTTTTGTTGATTAGCATGGGTGGCATGTGCAGCTGAAGACTCATTCCATTATCTATGGTGAGAGATTTCAAGCTTCACAGAAATTAATATGTTAAAAGTGGACACCTGTGGATGTCATATATATATATATAATTATATTCGATATATATATGCTGCCCTGTCTCAGCATCGTATATATATATATATATATATATATATATATATATATATTAGCTAGCTCAAAGAGCCAGCTGTACAATACGCTGCCCTAGTCCAGCATGGTCTGGTATAAAAAAGTTTTGATAGCATACTTAACGTGGTTGTAGGTAATGAATATTGAAACTTGTTGGTGCTACTGTAGAGTATTGTATGTAGACTATCTCCACGCAAAAATGTGTACAAGTACAAAATTAAGATTTGTTATGTCTTTTTTTAGACAACTATTAAAAACACATCCAGTAATTGTGCACAGGCTTTATTTTAACAATTTAAATCAACGATGCCTGTATAGTGCAGTAAAGAGTTTAACCAAAAACAAAATTGCACAACATTTGATGAAGTAAATCTATTCTTCAGGTATGTTTTTATTAATACGTCTTAAGTCTGATTTGTCAAAGCAAGGCAACAGTTTAAAGCGACATTGTCCCATGTTCATGTTTCTGCCTAGTATAAATGTAATTGTTATTTAAACACTGTGCATTTTTAAAAAAGATTTTCTGCTGTTGTAAAAAATATTTGGAATCCAGTCTTGATAGCTCTGTTGTATTGTGTGTAGGTTACCCCCTTTCTTTGTGCTGCATGGGATCAAGGATAAAGTGATGCCAGTGGAATCTTGACTGCGCTTTTCCAGCGCTCTTTTGATGGCATCTGTAAAAGAGCCATTGAACGTGATACCCGATGTGGATCACGCAGCTATCGTCATGGATCTTATGGACAGAAATAGAAGCAACTACACAACACTGCATGAACGTATACGCAAAGACTTGCAAACCTTCAAAATATTTACTTGTAATAGATAAAGAAGCATCTTTACAAAAAAAAGGGGTTAAAACTATGATATCTGATACTATTCTAGGTAAAGGGAAAGCTGTGTTTACATGCCTTACTTTCAGGTAGTTTTTAGGTCATTTCCCTTTAGAGTGATGTTGTCCCAACCCCTCTCATTAACAGACTGAGTACATCCCCCTAATCAATGTCATGTTTGAAGTCCGGGACTTGCAGGTGTTAAGTACCTGCTGTAAGAAGTGACTCAGACCCTTGACTGTTTTAAACAGACGAAAGCATGTCAATTGAGCTTAAAGCCTTCAAATGTCATTGTAATTGGTTATTAACAGTTTCCTCACTTATTTACAGAATAGGCATACATAAACTGCAGTATGAAAGTGAATACATTTAATACTTACCAAAATCATAAACACTTAATTGTCAAGCAAAGTTATATTAACCCATTAAGTACCTAATAACATTTTCTTTGATAAAATCAGAACACCGAAAAAAAAGTAAATCCCTTATTTTGGCTACAAAGCGTTGCGTCTTATTTTGAGGGCAGTCACGGTAGGCATGCCGTAATCAGACCAATGAAGTTTCACACCGACTATGAAGCTCAAGAAAATTAAGCTTTATTATCACTGTGGGGAGGAAAACACCAAGAAATTGATCATTTTTAGGCTCCAGTTTCTTATTTTATAGTGAGGCATCTTGAAAGTACCTGAAGGGTTATATTTGCAGAATAAAGTTACATTTAGATGTAACTTTTGCGGTAAATAAAATTAGGGTAGCTTATAACAAAATAGTTAAAGCGAAAATTGAATTAAGATGTAGATACCAGTTAAATAATGCTAAAAAAAATTGAAGATAATGGCAGTTAATGGGTAAATTAAACATGCATCATTATTTGCTGCTCATAGGGGACATCTGGCTGTGGAGAGTCAGGTTGGTGGTATCCTAGGTAACACAGGAAGTATATTGTTTTGGCTTAATAAATGGGTTTCTAAAAAAAACCAAAATGGACTAGAATGCTATTAATGCAGCAGAGGAATGCCCAGTCACAGCTGATGGCAAATGCAATTTCCAAAAAGATGGATTCATCCTCCTTTACACCACTTATGGCATTGGAGCAAAATGACATGGAAATTAAATGACAGTCGCATACAAAATAAATTGCACACATCAAACTAAATCAGTAACAAGATATGACAAAAAGATGATCCGATATGTGTCAGTCTGTAGAAAATGTATTGAGATTTTTTTTTCAATGTGACTGAGCTGGGTATGTTGTACTGTAATAAATATTGTTAAACCATGTGTGTTAGTTTATTCATGGAAAGTACCATTTAAATGTAGTTGTGAGAAGTGTAATATTTCAGCTAGTATTATATTTTGTTGTGCTGCTGTGGGGATTTCTAGTGAGTCACATTGAGATTTAGGAACCTCAGGAAGCTCCCTCATTTCCCAACATCAAACAGGAGCAACCTCCTTCACAACCTCCTTCGTTGGGTATTGCGCAAAGCAACCCCTATGGTAGAGTCTATCATGCAGGGATCAAAGATCCTTATTACCAGCCACAGTGGATCCATCAGGTAAAGTCACTTTTCTAGTGTTTTTAAAACATGAAAGTCCACTTGGTGGGGTTGGCTAAAAAAGAATGAGAAATCTAGCTGTATGGCTAAGGCTTGTCGTTTGGGGAAAAAAAAAAAAAAACAAACAGACCTTGTTGATTTTAAAGTTGCTTCTGTAACCCGTTGATAATTCAGATAGTGAATGTTTTGAGAGTCATTGTAGTAAAGTAGCTTTATATATTTGATTTCTGATGACAAAACATGCCACCACATCTGTTGAAGAGGTTTTATTAGAATGTCTTCAGCCATGGTCTCAGCTCCCTATTATGCCTCTCACCGAAATCTGAACTAAAATTAACACAAAATTGACCCACACATGACACACAAAACTCTTGTCACTTTCATTTTCTGTCATGTGTCTGACAGTAAAATACAACTGAAAGAAAACAGAATTTAGACAACTACAGCACCTAAACAAAAGGATCAAATTTGAACCTGCAGTGAAATGCAGAAATCATCAAAAAGCAGGCAAATATCTTAGATTTGTAGAAAAGCATTTTGTAAGCAGGTTACACACATGTACCAGTTACTGTGTATTTTGCAGATATATGTACCAGTTACTGTATATTTTGTAGATACACACATGGTGTCCATAAAGTCCTACATTTCCAACTTGTAGATATTAAAGGCAATTGTTGGAAAACATGGATTGAGAATTGATTAGCAGTTTGCTACGCATGTGGACTGGCAGAGCTATACTGGTGTTTTTTTCTGAAAAGAGACTAATATTGCAGATAGCAGACTGTTTGGTTCAAATTGCATGTACTGCTTACAATTGATAGAGACATTGCGTCTACAAGCTTCTTGCCCAGCATTGACTGCAAGCTAAAAAGATAACAATGCTGTGGACCAGAAGGGGCCAGGCTGTAAGACTTTGGAATGCAAAGCATAAAGGGGCTAAAAGGCTCCCAGGGACTGACGTTGGACACAGAGGTTCTCAGAGAGATTGAAAGAGATAATGCCACTGGGATCAAAGGGACAGATTTATGGACCTTTTTTCTCCAGGAGTGTGAAGAATACACTGAGTTCAGAGGTTGTCACACTAGACTACACACACACACACATACATACAGACACACACACACACACTAAATTAACAGAATAATGTGTTGTACCTTGACCATTGGTTAAGTGTCAGAGAAAGGGGAGGTGGACCATCTATACAGAAGGGTATTTAATGTCATGCAAACATTGTAATGATGAGTATTGTGTTTGTCCTGTACCCTGGACCAGACTCCCTGCATCTCTCAATAAACCTGGCAACTGACTGAAGAAAAGGACTCTGTGCATTTTCTTGAATCTACTTACTCACCATCTATTTTTTGTAAGTTACTTCAGCAACAAAAGTGAAATCCCATATATGGAGTATAAGGCTATACTAGATCTCTCATGGTATGAATCTCTGCCAAGTTGTATGCTAGTGCTGGGAGACAACCAGGTATTGTTGGCAACTTGGCTTAACTGCTGCCCTAAGTGTATCCTGCAAGTTGTACTTGATCAATACATTTTCTGCAATGCGTTACTAATGAACGATCACCTTCATAGACAAGTGTATAACATTCCTTTAAAGACTATATCACAGAAATCTGAGAACTAAAATGAACAATGCAGTGTGGTATATGTCACACGTTTTCTTTATATCTTTATCCCTCATTGGTTTAGCATTGTGTTTCCAAGTATGAGACTGAGAGAAGAAGCTCCTTTCATAATAGAAATAACAAGATGTCCTCTCATGCAGGGCAGTTCTCACCGCTGATTGGTTGCAACTGAGGAATTCAGTTATAAACAATACAGACAGCTGAGAGGCTAAGACACATACATAAATACCAGCTTGTAGCATTTCACTGAAGGACCCACACTAAGTGGCAGTAGTTTGCCGCATAAAGAGCCCAATTTAGTACATATGAGTCTATTAACACACAGTATATATAAAACATTGTGAAATATGCATCTGCAATATTTATAATATATATATATATATTATATATATTATATAATTATCTATATATATATATTATATATATAGTATATATCCCTATATGTGTGTATGTACGTGTCACACATACATGCACATACATATTACAATAACTATGAGGACCTGTTTATATACCAGTGCAACTGAATTAGTGCAATTGTTTCTTCAGTTTACTTGCGAAGGCAGGGATACCAGATAACTGTTTCACTGCTCTCCACTAGGTGGCAACAGATAGACATTCAAAGATCTAAAACACATTCAGTTCAGCAGCTGTTTTTGGTTTTGAGAGATTTTAACACATACTGGTGCAAAATGCTAATAATGCCTTCATGGGTGTTCCAGCAACACGGTGCAAAGCAACTGAAGAAGTGCTGTGTCCCTCAGCATAAACAGCACAGGGAGGAGATCTGCATTTGCAGAACTGAAAGAATGGCCCTTATGAAAGTGTACTGCAGGTGGATATCATGGCGGAAATTAACAAAATGTGGTAAAGGCATATAATAAACATGGGCTAAGCATGGGAAGGGCTAAATGACTAATAGCAACTAACCGGCAGTGAGGGTCAGCCACACGAGTGAGAGACCTGGTCACATAGTGTACTACACACACAAAACTGCAAATTGCGTGTTTTATGTTTAATTGGAAGGTCCATTGGACTGAATGTGACAATCACACTTTTTTTGTAGCTATATCATTCATAATCATGATGGCATCACACCATTCTAAATCCATATACAGAGCTACGCCAAGCAATGATGAAACTCATTTTTATACAGTAGACCCAATTGATTGACTACTGAAGGCTATATGTTGGGAGCCACCAATACTGTATAGTTTTAATGAAACTATATATAGATATAGTATATATCCTGTATTATCTGGAACCACGAGTCTCGTTACTTTATATAGGCATTCTCATACAGCCAGATTGTGTGTGTGTGTGTGTGTGTGTGTGTGTGTGTGTAGTATATATATATATATATATATATATATATATATATATATATATATATATATATATATATATAATATTAGAAAGGGAACCCCAACAATGATTGTATGTGGCATCCTGACACAACTGACCCCAGGCACACAATATTAACTCCTGTGGGGTATTCTGCAGTATGCACTATTTAGGCTGTATTTAATCAAATAAATGTCAAATTACAACCACACAAGTTCGCTTTCTTAAAACATGTTTCCTGTTCAAGAACAAATTGGTTATCCATGGTTAACAATCAGGAGTTTAGGTAAGTCAGTCTTGTCCTCTGTATAAGTTATGGTTAGATGTTGGAAAATACCATATCAGTTTGTTTCAATACTCTGTCATAAACACACTTTCAGGTTGCTGCCTAAATAAAATCAGATGATTTTATACAAAAGAGCTACAACAGTGTGTTCCTGAATGGTTGGATCAATTGAATGCCAACCTGCGACTACAACTGCAAAACCAAAGACCATTTTCTTCATCAAGGTTACACACAGAAGACATCCTCTGATTAATGTATATGTGGTCAGAAGCAATTGCTGACTGATAGAGGGACAGAGGACTGTGGAATCTGAAATACAATACATTATTGAAGACATTTTAAAAGCTTTCATTTCACTCAAGGCGTATTAAACAATATAAAGAAGTAAATCAAGCGCTGAGCAGTCCAGAGGCATAAAGGCTAGGTTACCATATTCACAAAAGTAATCCGTTACATGAAGAAGGTGCAGCACAATATAATCATTTGCCTTCTCTATTATATTCTTACTGAGATGGGATCAAATCAAATTGCTGGTGAAACTAGTAAAAAGAAATACTGGAACAAATTTTTTAGCAGCCATAATTATCATAGTAAGAACTTTTGTCGCTTGCTGTCAATACATTTAAATTAAGATAAGAATGCAGTTAGGCTGATCAGACTAAACATTAAAACATTACTGTGATTATTTTACTTATATTGTTGGTTGGTAAAGTGTAGGGATCTGTCATATCTGGATTTTTGTACAGATTCATATGTCTCTGACTGATGGATGTTTCCAATCTTTACAGGCCTTCTACTAGACTTCTGATATACATCAATCATAATTGATATTAGAACAGGCAATTGTAATTACTGATTAATGTTGATCATATTATGTCTAAAAAGTTGTGTTCTATCTTTTTCAAGATGGGGAGAACCTTGCTATTCAGTACCAGAACTATACTAACTAAACCACGAGTTTCATCTGTACTTACAGAATACTACAAAATATACAAGAAATGTTAGATATTGTTAAGAGAGTTACACTCAGAAAAATATAGTCTTTACAACTTAAAACTACAGCTAACTTATATTTAGGCAAAAATTGAAAATGACATCATGTGGTTACATTTTTAGCAGAGAGGGATTAAATTCTTGCTCAATCATCACTGCTGTAATTGAAACATTCTGAGACGAGTACTTTCCAGACAACAACATAAACAGCACAGACAGAACTGTAGCAAACGTAAACAGTACGAGAAACTGTTAGCACCACGTTTCTTTTGTCTTCAAATATTTTACTGGTATCTGATATTTTCAGCCTAAAACTGTATTTCCTGCCCTTTGAGGTTGTTGCTTACTGGATAAAATGGCCCATACAAGCATTACTTAAAAAACTTTGCCAGAAAATGTTGCCTTGTTTTGCATGGGCTTTATATACCTTAAAGCAGCTTATCATTTTTTTAAGGGTGCTCTAGCGTCCCTTTGCTCCTTTGTTTCTAGTTTGGTACTGCTGTGGGTCAACATATCCACAAGTATACTGTACCAAAACATGTTACAGAAAATGTCAGAATTTGATTTGCAGCTTAAAGCTGGAGTGTGGCGGTCACTTAATCTGAGGTGTCAGCACTACACAATCTGATGCATTTCTTATTTCTATTTGTAGCAGTTTTATTTATTTTTGAACATTTTGGTTGGAAGTGTGACATTAATTCAGGTTAAAAGTTATTTGCATTGAAATTTTGAAATGATTAAATGTTATTATGCATAAAGGAAAACAGATATTGGGGTCCCTGTCTCTCTGTATGTTTTTTCAATATTATTACAACTGTTCCTTTTGCGAACCACTTCAGTCTCAGGTTTCAGCTAAACAACATGCTCCTCCATTTTAAGACACTGCAGCACAAATAAAACCACCAGTTCATCACAAACCTTGTTTATTAAGACAGCTAAATTTGAATCTAGTATAGCTGATCCTTTAGTAATACTGAAAATTACAAAATCATTCTGTTTAAAATGATGCATTCTGTTCACAAAACTTCAACTCTGTTTGATTTCATGAAACTTCTATAGACTGGCGTAAGGCTTCCTTTATTTTAATATTTTCCCTCAAATTTTGAATGTCCAATTATGTAACCTCCTGGCAGCTTTTATCCACAACAGTTCAGGAGAACTGCAGGTTAGTGGGCCCCTTCTGATCACACAGCTAAGCCAATTGTCTTTACGCACAGGAGCTTGACAGTGGATGTTGGAGAGCAAAGGTGTCCGCTTGACCTCACCGGGTGCTGGCCAGTAAGGTCCACAGTAGGTCACTAAGGAAAGGCCCTGATGATTTTGCCTCCTTAATTGATGGGCGCACCAGAGCCAAGACCTGACTGTATGACTCCCCCTGCACACCATGGTGATGTGCCTTTACCAGGTGAGCAAAAAGTGTTCCAGTCAAACAAAATCATGTCTACTTGCTTATTCATACCACCTGTCTGCTAATTCTATATTATTCAAAGTAGGAATGAAAGGTTTAGTATATAGTATAACAAAGAACAGCTTTCTCAAGTCTGCAGTATATCATAATAAAAACACCTGTTGCTCTTTTAAAGCTAAAGAACCACTGGAGTGATTAATGAATCTGAAACACAGGAGACTCCAGTTGAGGCTGTTCAGTTTCAGTCAATAAGGAATGCACGTCCGTTTCTGGGTGAGGTATTTTCTTTAAAAGGATTATGCTTTTTAGGAATTGTGGGAAACAAGTGCTTATAATGGGTGGTGTAATATACAGGTCATAAACTTTTTTCTCCTTAGTTTGGGTCTCAGGCTTGTTTTTATAGACTCAGGCATCACTTGATTTCCTAAAATCAGGGAGTGTTGCTATTTTTTACTTACTTGTCCCTTTAATGAACAATTCATTTTCGTGGTTTTACAGTAAACATCGTGGAAACAGCGTGCATTAAATCATTTTTATTTATCATGCTGTTCACGCACCTTTGTCTCCGAAGGCGGTGGTGACGTGCATCAACAGGAAGAAAAAGTGTATTTCTCACCAACAGTTTCCTGTTATTGATATGCCTTTGTTTATTTGCAATCTCCCTGCTTCTCTGTTCTCAAGGGAATTATACTGTATACACATTTGAACCATATTAACACCACCCCTCAAGTTTATCTTATCACCAAGTCTCGCCACCAGGACACTCTGGCCCTGAAACTTGTTATTCTACATTGATTGCCGGATATTCACAGTATATCATTTCAATCTGGCATAATGTGAACGGAAAATATTAAATTGTTCCTAATAATAGCTCATGTTCCAATGACCTCATTTTTTGTCCTACTAGCCCAGTCCTTAGTAAATACCTGGTTCGGAATGTGAAGTGGCACTCCATTGTTGAACAGAATTACCACCAGTTTTAGTGCCTGTTCATTTAAAATTAACATCGGGAGTGAGAGAGAATCCAATACTGACTTACTTTTAACCATGTTCTGGGGTGGTGGTGGTAATTCAGTACATGCAGCACCAAAGAAATGCATTCCTATAGTTTTTAATACATGCCTTTTTGCCAGCTCTATAAGATGTTTGACATTTCCAGCCTGAGATGTGTAGACCACCTAACCCCAAAATTTCCTAGATGGGATTTCTAAGAGCAGCAAATCATAGAGTACAATTGTCGATTAATGTTGTTCATATTCTGTTCTAATACGCAATGCTGCCAAGAAAGTATATTTTATTTGATTTGCTAAGTCTGTGGTTTACACTATGCTTCACATTCAGTTCACAAAACTCCAAATATCAAATGGGTGGTATCGAACTAGCCAGCCACGATGTATGATGTTAGTTACCAGACAGGGTGGGGAAGCAATTAAAAAGGAAAACTCAATGCTTTACTATATACAGAAGTCAAAAGCAAAGAGTACAAATCAAGTGTGGCTGTGATGATGTTGTAAAATGCACTGGTGTAGACTTAGAGAAGAACACTGATGGGACAAATGGCCTCCTCTGTATGCTTACTGTAAAACCATGGTATGAAATGCAACAGAACATTTTAAACAGGCATACATTCCCTGCTGGACGTTTTTCTTCTTTTTTTCTCACTTTGGTTTCCATGGCATTTGAGATCACTTTGTTCTCCCTCCCTTAAGCTTTCAGTCATGCTTGTTCTTAGCAGAAGCATTTTTCAAAACTGCTGCTTGCTTCAACCCGTTTATGTGAAGGGTAGAGACAAGTGCAATTAATGGATTGAGAAATCATAGTCCCTGCTCTTTTTTAGGCAAAATGAATGCTATAGTGAATGGAGTACAAATACATATAAAATCACAAGCTAAACCCTAAATGGCCAGAAAATCTAGGTGTCATTGACCGCTTATCTTTTTATTCATTGTTACAAAGAGTGCTAACCAAGGTTTCACAATATTCTAACCCTGTTAGCACTGGCAATATTGAAGTGTATTCTTGTTTTAAAAAAAAAAGATATATATGTTTAACTTTATATTTATAAATAGTTATAAACACTCTTCAAAAAGCAGTCCTTAGTCCTTGTAGTTTTATTATTTGCTTGTATTTAATGCTTATGCAACCATTAAACAGGCAATGCTATAGATCCAAAGTTGCTGTTTCCTGGACCTTAATTCGCATCATGTGTTGTAGTTCAAACTGTCTCCAATGGTCTAGCTGCAACCAGACCATTTGACTTACCATACAGCAAAGGAACCAGGATGTAGCGCTTTATCTATAATGATGTATCTGAAATATCTGCATGTCCTGAATTTAAGAAGATTCTCAGCACAATACAAGTGGGACCTGTGACAATGTTAATAAAGGCAAATATTTTAAAGCGTTAATTATTACTTTTTTAACCACACACTCCCCACGTTCTACATAACTGGACAATCCTCTAAACTGTACCAGTCAACACTGTTCTTTATAATGCACCTTAAAGACTCAAAGATGACCCTGCAGTGCTGCAAGGATCGTATTACTTTGCTGTATCCTGAGAGGTCTGTATCACAGCAAAGTATTTCAACATAATCCAGACTGTTTTTACATTGCTTTTTCACTTGGTTATGTATGGCATGAAAGATGTTTAATAAAACCAATATTGATCATGATGTTGACATTGGCATATTGCTGGTGGTGGCTGAAAAGATTCCTTCATTTTTTCTTATCTTTCCAATAAGAGTATATCTGCTTGCTGCACAAGGACAGCGTTAGTTATATTAGGAAACACATTACAAAGGGAAACAACAAAGGAAGTAAAGGAAAGTCCAAAATAAGAACAAAATAAGATCCCGGGAATAGGAAGCTAAAAATAAGAACCTGTGCCGTAGCGGACGTTAGAACAGAATAAAGAAAAAACAAAAATTGTCTTGAATTTATGGACATTTTTAAATTAGGGCTAGGGCTATTTTAATATTGCTTCAAAAACAGTAGTTACAAACAGCACTTAAGTAAACATAGTGCTAAGTAAAGAAGTTTGTAATGTATCTGTATTTTTTAATCATGTTCCCTTCCAGGTATAATGCAATAAAACATGATCTCCTTTGCTAAACATTACTACAGTAGCATCTTTCAATGTGATTTTAAACAAATAAAACCTTTTTTCAATGATCAATACAGGACTGCTAATCCGGAGGGTCTGATGTCAGTAAGCTAGCTGTTAACAGTATCCCTTAAACTAAACCGTAACAATTAAAAAAAGATATATCTTCAAAGAAGCTTCCAGATAGAGCTTGATTGTTTACAATAGGATTGGTTAGACTCAGGAAAGAATTTGGATAACACAGCCGGAAACTCAGTGTCTTGAGCTGCCTTGACTGTCCTATCATGACGTGTGTCACTTGACGAAGTCCAGTTTGTTAAAATCCTGTTTGGGGCAGACACAACAACAACAACAGGAAGTGGTGGCCAATTTCGGAGGTGTCAGGAAATGTAGGAAATAAACAACCTGTATACTTAACAATAACAGGGTAGAAAGAAGTCACTTACTAACTTGCCCCAGAGCTAGTGTTCTTGGTGAATGGAAGGCCACTCCACCAATTAAATCTAGGGACAAAAATGGCTTGCTCTTCATTTCGTTTTTGCTCAATCAATGGGAAAGGTACAGGCTGTAGATACAATATTGTAGCTTACTGCATCCCAGTTTCTGTTAAGTTTTAGGGCTGGGTGTTTCATATAGGCAGAACTTGTAAGGTCAAGTATATTGATACCACAGATTGAATGCCACAAAGCTGTAGTGTGCAGTGTTCATTGATCTGGATCTTCTGTTATGCTGAGTAATTCAGGTATTAACGTGAGGTTGGTTTTCATTCATGGCCAAAACAATAGAACAAGTAGACAAACGTTATAGCAAATTGATTTCCATTCTCTTTTAATAATATACCACCTGAAACAAATTTTATAAAAAGCTTGACAGAGGAATCAATTGACACTAATGTGCCCTTTAAAACCTTATTTAGTATGCCAGAACAGCAGGGATGGAAATAAGATTCCTATTGCATAGCAGTTCCACCCATTCCATGTTTTATTATGTACTTGATTTGCACCAGTGCATAGGTAACTAGCTCTGGTGTGTCTTATTAAATTCATAGCAAAACCAGGAATGGCTAAAACTGCTACAAAGTTGGAGTCTTGTTTCCAAACCTGGTACAGGTTTTCATTTGATTAAGTCATTGTATTTAACTGAATTTCAACACTATTACATTGTTTTGCTCAACACATGCATTCTTGTATTTGAGTTTGACAGTATCAGTGTAAAGCTGTGCAGGTACTGCAGAATTTGATGAAAAGTATCTTGCACACCCAATCTTTCCAGTTACTCTCTATACACAGCTCAACTTGTTTTCCTTTTTTTTCAAGTGTTGTTCAGGAAAAATATGTTTTCTTCATGAAAAAAGATCTGATGAAACAATGTGTTGTCTGTGTAAATGTCTAACACATTGTATTATGAAAACACATTACTGGTAAACGAAATCCTCGGTAATGACATTCATCCTCTATTGGGTAATGGTAATTGTTCTCACACCCAGTCCTTATTTTTTAAGGTAGCATAAAAATTGTACAACTTCCGAAACAGAGTTACTACATTTAATGCTAATACAGTTTTTTGGTGCTTAAACTTAATTAAGCTTTGGAAAGATTAGCTTTTTTTGTGAATGTGCCCAATACCGAATAGTACAGTAGTTGCAAACACCAACACTGTATGCAAATCAACTTTTTTTCTACTGTTTTAGAAACTTAAAAAAAGGAAAAAACAGCAAGCTTTGAATCATTATATTATTTGTGTAATTTGGTGCAGAGAGTATTACACTGAAGGCTCTGCACTGGTTTAAACAAGCACAGTTGCCATGCATCAGAGAATAGAGTTATAAAAGACACATTGAAACCATGAATGATCTTTTTATTCCCTTTTAAAGACAATAGTTACAATGAAATTTAAACAAAGTGTACAGCAAACGATGCTCATATGCTTCCGACTTGGCACGTGCTTCCAACTTAGAACGCTGTTATGAGGGATACACTCAAGCCTGTGTCCTTTTCCGATAAAGGGATCATGTCAGGGTAAATCTCAGAAACAACAGAAAGACTTAATGTGCAATTTATTCACTTACAGGACTTTTACAACACAATGCTGCTGTGTGCAATGCTTATGAAAGAAAAGGCTACAAATGTAACTTTATGTCCTTCATATCCAATCTGCTTCTTTACACATTTGCATAATTACTTCAAGTGATTGTTACAGTTTCCAAGGTTTTAAAATCTGTTTTTTTTACTGTACGTCTTATGACACGAGCAACAATACCACTGGTCTCTTTTTTTTCTTGGTTCTTTGCTTTCCAATAGGGGACACCAGGGCTAGCTGTAACAAGGGTCATTGTAACAATTACCATAATGAATCAAAATGCATCCAGCTGTCTACAGTCCAAATCATTTCTTTTACCTGTAGCTTCTTACATAAGTTGTTATAGAGGATTTCGACAGTAGTGCAATAGTCATGGAATGGACATTCATAGATCCTTTATTAATTTTAATTCTAATATTCTGATATTCCTTTCCAAAATTGCTTCTGTACATGTCAAATAAACAGCTATTGAAGAAACTTTTTTTTTTTAATTGTTATTTAACAGTTATGTTTTTATTTATGCCACAGAGCGGCAGGAAAAAAAGTTTCCAAGGTATACTCTCAAAGGCCTGTGAATATGTGGTATGTCTGGAGTCTGCCTGTCTGTCTGCATGTCACATATCTCTTGTCACTAATGCTATGGACTGCCTTTTACATTAGTTTTTTTTTTTTTTTTTTACTAAAGCTTAAAATAAGTAACTCAGGAGGAAAGTTAAGAGCTTCTATAGACCCTAGTTGTTTATAGTTCTATTAGATATTGTTTTCTTAGTACAGTGGTAAATGCTTTATGACTATGCATCCTGAGCTAGTCAGTTCAGAGCAGGTTTTTCACAAGGTAGTTTTAATAACCAAACCTTGGTGCCGGACTAGTAGGGGCCTGCCTACTTTCGCTGTGTCACATTTATTTACACAGAAATATTCCCAAATGATCTTTACTGGTGTTATTTCAGAGGGAACATGAACAGTAACATCTCTCTATAAAAGTGTAAAGCACAGGACACTCTGCTTCATTATAATTGATTTATTGTGTTCACTTGGCTTTTGGCAACTCACAGTTAAACTCCATTCTGTGCTTTTAAAGAAGATGTAACTATAAAGTTTGTCAGAAAAAGATAAAGATATGAACAATTCTTAAATAAAACATTTAAGGCTACCGAAAGATTAAAAATATATATCAAACAGTCCCCACAATAACACCTTCACACTTAGAAAAACTACAACACAAAACTTTTGCTTTCAGATACACCGAAATAAAACAAAAATCTGAGATGAATGAGTAGAAAGAGGAGTCCCAGTTTTTCCAAAGCTGTACAGTCTTGGCAGCCCTGTATCCGCATACATCATAAAATAGAAAACCTCTTTTCAGTGACCATGATGCTACAATTATTCATTAAATGAGTTAATTCCAGGGTTAAAGATGTCAGCGCGGGTTTAACCATTTCATTGCTGAAGATCGCACATTTTTCTCCTTTAACAAATCCTCTTTTAGATCTCTGCTGTGGTCTCCTGATCCCATCTCATTGTCTAAAAAAGAATTTAGAAAACATACATAAGTCTTTAGATGGTGTTTATTCACTGAATGAATACAGGGATGTAAATAAGACTCTCATTGCATAGCAGTTTTGTGCATTCCTGGATTTACTAAAAGTTAATAAGACACACCTGAGCTTGTTACCTAAACACCACGGCTAATCAAGCACATATTAAAACCTGGAATGGGTGAAACTGTTATGCAATAGAAGTTTTATTTCCATCCCTGCAACACATGGTTTGAAACTAGACAACAGCTATATGAAGTAGCGTTATGATTTTGGTTTTTACATAGCTGTTGGGCACAACTGCTCTCTAAAACAGAATGACACAGCATGCTTTTCAAAAAATGTACTCTAATTTACATCCCTTGTGTCTTCTGGTTTTCATTCCACCTGAGCTCTCAATTACTTAACTAAACCCTTAATTGAACTAATAATTACTTTAATTAGGTCTTTTTAACAGCTCTTAAACAGTTGGAGATTTCAACTTAACTATAAAATGTTATAACTTGAAATCTGCAACTTTTTCGGGGCCCAGAACAATTGGAAAGGCCTAATTAAGCTAAGTATTAGTTCAATGAGGGGTTTAATTAAGTAATTGGAATGAAAGACACAGGGGTCCCCCGAGGACTAGGGTTGAGAACCACTGAACTAGAGCATGTCCTGTAATGCTTCTGATAAGTAAGCAGTAAGAGACATTTATTAAATCTTTGCACCCAGGAAAATGTGTGCCCCAACTCAGGAAAAGTCCTTATTAACATACATACAATAATACATTGTATTTGAAGGTTCCATTCACAATATTTATCTTTGCTAGAATTTTTTTTTTTTTTACCCTAACCAATTAGTTAAAAATGCAGCTTACACATTATTAAACATATTTATAATTTAGCTTTTATCACAGTAGAAATGACTTGGAGTTCACTATCATTGTATGTTAAGTTAAACTCCTTCTGAAATTCCCAATCCTCACCAAGCTAAAGGTAAGAAGTAATTTACTGAGTGAACGTTTGGAAGGACAGGCACTTACCTGTTTGTGCTCTGAATTTGAGTCTGCTGGCTGGCTTGGAGACCGGCACTGAAAAAAACGGGAGCTTCAGACATTTTCCAGTTTCTCTGTCACAGATCCCAGTGTTACAGTTGCATGTATCCCTGCATTCCAGTCCATGTGTCCCATATGGGCAGTCTGCAAATGACAAAAACAGACAATATTACAATTAAAGAAGAAAGATTCACTCACTCACAATTAAGTTATTTAAGTTATTCAATCAATTTAGTAGACAAGGTATACAGACTTCCAAATCTTTCACCTTATAAGATTTACATATTTTATTAGAAACCGCTAATGATTTGAGGCTGTATTTTCTTTCACCCAGCAATCAGTATCTTTTGAAAATAAAATATTAGAACAAGGTAAAAAAAAAGCTTTATATAAATCCAGTGTTGTGGAAACTGTCAGCACTGTTGGAAGCCTATTCAGTGTGTTTATACAAAGCATTTCTAAATGAATGGTTTGCAGGAAGTGTTATCCTATTAGAGATTAAGCGTGTTTTTAATACAGATCATATTTCTTAGCGCAGACTTTTAACAGGTTGTTTAAACTTATTATGATAGTTTTAAAAAATATATCAGCTTTGCCCTAAACTGCCAACAGTAACTTTAAAAGAAACATGTCAAAACAACCAGCAATGTGCAGGAAACAATTCAAAGTCTGCCAATAGCAATGATTTCACTCAACACTAATGCTTTGTTTAATTAGCTAACCAGTCTGAGAACTTGGGACTACATGGTTTTAGCCCCTTTTTTTCCACCAAAGAATATTTTAAGGATGGTTAGAACAATGGAGCTTAACAATGGGTATAAAATAGAGGACACCTGTCCAAATAAAAAATACCGTTGAATAGATGGAGTGCATACAAGTAATTGCACATGCTTTTTACGCGAATGTTTTATATTGATATGGACAAGCTGGTGATAAATATATAGCTCATACACTGCTTTGTTGGTGCTGTTTAAACAACAGATGTAAACCATTTACCTTGAACAGAAATGTTCTGTTCCTAGAGCTGTGAACCTGGATGTCTAAGAGCAACAGAAACAAAGTGTGGCACTGAGTGAAACATGTCCTTCTAGGTACAGTACTGTTATATATAGGTATATCTGCTATCCTGCAGATTACACTACAGCACACATATTGTCAATAGAGATGACAATTTAGCAAAAACAAAAAGTAAATATGTGTAAATCGCTCAGGCAAACAATGCTGCTAAATTTTTTTTTTTTTTTTTTTTATACAGAACATTTCAAAACTGTTTAGTTAATTAGCAACCCATGCATATAGACATAGTCTGTTAATTTTTCTTATGTGTGTGTGTGTGTGTGTGTTATTTTGTTTTAAAGAGATTAATAATAGCACCGCTGACTGATGATATAGATGACACTTAAGCAGACACCATTTCAATATATTTGTATATAGATATTTATAAACTGAGGTAGAAGGAGTTTGCACAAAAAAAATATATTATTAATATTTCTATACTTATACTAACAGGCCTATATTGGCCAGAAACTTGGAGCAAATTCCATAATCTCAATCAAACCGGCAGAATGCCCAGTGATTCTTCATTACATCAAAACGTGAATACTTCAACGTGTAGTGTTTAGAATTAACAAATTAAGACAGTGCTTAAAATATTTGTGAACCATTACTTCTTGTAAGAAGTATTTTCTTAATATTGCTCACATTCCTGGCTTAACATTAATTCCTTGACTGACATTTAGCTACACCAGTTTAAGTACAGTATATTGTCGACAGACTTTTCATTATGAATCGCCTTGTTGTGTGGGCAGTACAAACAAATATGACAGTTATTTGATATGCTTTTAATATTCATTAATTTCATTTTAAAAAAAAAATTAAAAAATTGGTGAGCCGGTCTGTGTTCCTCCAGGTGTTATCAAACAAACCCGAAACGCATCCATTTTAATCTAAATGGGAAAGGCAATTTGACTGAGTGAATATAAGTGCATACCTGCAGCACCGGGACCTATCTTTCTGTGGTATCTCAGTATGCAACATATTCCCATACAGCATACGGTACACCAGAGCATCAGATGTACTTATTCGTATGTTGGCAAATTAGCAATTTGGCAAAAATATAAGCAGGTTACCGAAAGGAAATATGGTACTTCTTATTATATTTATTTTATTATCACTCGTACTGTTGCCGAGTTGCAACGCACAAAATAATACAGTCTGTAGCCTAAATACAGTAAACACTAACATGCTTTAGTTAGTGCACAGGAGGTGTGCCACAGAGGGTAGCCTACCTTTGCAAATGCCATACTCATCTCCGAAGTCGTCCTCTTCGTTGTAGAAGTGGCACCGTAGCCCTGGTCCGCACTTCACCCCGTCCATTCCTGAGACAGTGCGGTAACACAGTTCTCCCCTGGCCGCAGCACAAACCTGGCAGCAGCCGCAATCATCCATCACGGTTCGCTTGCAGCGATGGGTTCCAGTGCACACTTTAACATCGCAGCGCTGGGGGCAATCCACTACGTACTTGACATTCACGCTCCAGGCATCCACCTCCCAAATCAGCAGCAGCACCAAAAACACCGTGAACCGCGACAGCTGCATGTCCGCAAAACTACTAGTCGTTCTCCCGTGTCTCCGATTCAAAATTGCTCTGGTAAATGAAGCTCCAGTCACAGTACGGACCTGACATGAATACGCGATATATGCTCAGGTTGCCTCGAAATGAACATCAGGTTGCATGCTTTTCTGTTTTTAACAAGTTTGCTTTGCATGGGGCTGCCCTCGTCAATTTCCTCAATCCGGTGTTGTTGTGCATTTGCCAGCCTGCCCCTTGTTTTAGTTTGAGAAATCCGGGATGGAAATGGGATTAGCACTCAACTGCCATCCAGGAATTGAAATTGCATGAGTTGATGTCATCTATTATGTTTAGTTGTTTTTCTTTTTTTTTTTTTTTTTTGTGGTCAGATTGAGGGTACTGTTACGTAGGTCTTCAAGGTCGCCTTAAAATATAGGACACTTAAAATAAACTGAGTGTAAGGTTTGTCCTTTGGACAGTTTTGTCAGAACGAATAATAATAATAATAATAATAATAATAATAATAATAATAATAATAATAAATTAATAAATAAATAAATAAATAAATAAATAAATAATTGTTGATTTATGTCAAAAGTAAAACGACTCCATCGATGTCACAGACAGGCCATTACACACAGAAACATTGATGATTGTTTAGGAACATTTTTTTTTCACACTTTTTGCTTATTAATTGCTGTAACACTATTGATTTGTGCAATGCTATTTAAAACAGTTGCATTACCATTTAAAACACTGTAACATAATGCTATATGTGCACTACATAGGGAAGGCTGAATGTGACCAAGCAGAAGGAGACACAAGGTATAGGGTTTATAAACAGTACAAAACACTTTATTCAGTTTGGAAACGGAGAGATTAAATTCATAAAGGTTTTTACTTGTGGTTAAATTTATCAAAGCAAGAAGTCACCACTCACTTCTTTATTAATGCCACAGTCAACCAGTAAATCACACAGCAACTAATACAAAGTGCAACAAAGTGCAAAAAAAAAAAAAAACAACCATGGGAATAGAAAGACAATAGAAATAGCGATTCTGCAGTGCTGACAGTGCCATCAGTAATGCAACATGAACAAGAGAGAGCAGGCCTTATCAATGTAAGCAAGGTGCAACAGATCACAGTTTAGTTATACATCACTGTTATCAAAGTGGATTTCCGTTAAAAAAGTCAGACCATCTTTACATTTTTCTATGCAATGTACATTTTGGTTTTGGAGCTCTCTACAGGGCTGGTAGCTGTGGAGGTGGAATCATACATTAATTTTTGGAACACTACTGTATATATTTTTATTTATACCACAAGTGTGGGTATAATTAGGGTGGGATACATTTTTGTTATTCCACTTCAGAGAAATAATATGCTTACTGGGACTAGTTTCATGCTTCCAGTCCAATCCAGAGGTGTACTGCTTAAATTCAGGACAGAGCTGCGCTTCATTAGTTCAAACAATACTGGCGCCGGTACCTGTATTATAAATACTTAAAAATGTCTCAAATCATGTCAGTTGTCTGTTGTTGTTTTGATTTGGACTCCAGTCTCCTTGAGAACGAGTTTAGTCAAGAAATGCCAGTTACTGAGCTGCCTATGTATTTTTTAAATTCCAGCTGATTTCATCCTAGAAAGATGTGCACATAGACTGAAGTCTCCACAAAATGCACCTTTGCCCCCCAAGAACTCCACAGAGTGGGATACCATATTCGGGTTGCAGTTCACAAACTGCTCATCACACCTGGCAATGCATGTTTGTTCTCGACAAATGGACGAGTGTGTGTGTGGCGCCAACCTAAAGAACTCTACAGCCCTGAGTGCTTGGTTCCAACAGTGAAGGGTTCTGGTGGTTCCATAATGTTATGGGGGACATTTTCCTGGCATGGTTTGAGTGCACTCATTCCCTTAGAAGGCAAGGTCAATGCTAATCGCTACTTAATGGTACTAAGCGATCATCTTCAGCCCCTGTTGCAGCATTTGTTTTCTGCTGGGGGTGGGGGTGGGAGGGGTGTCTTCCAGGATGACAATGCCCCCATCCACAGAGCATGTGTAGTCGCCCAGTGGTTTGATGAGCATGACACTGATGTTAACCATATGTCACGGCATTCAGGGTCACCAGATCTGAACCCAATCGAGCATTTATGGGATATTCTGGAACGACGCCTGAGACAGCGTTTTCCAACTCAATCAACCAGGCGTGAGTTGATTGACTTTCTCATGGAAGAATGGTGCTGCATCCCTCCTGCAGAATTCCAGAGGCTAGTAGACTCTATGCCATGGTGCAAAGAGGCCGTACTGGCTGCAAATGGTGGCCCAACACCCTATTAAGTGACTTTACATTGGTATTTCCATTTTCTTGTCCACTACCTGTATATAACACAATTTGGCCTTTATGTCCCATTAGGTAAACAGAATGGGTGCACCTGTTGTGCTTCTAGTAAAGGTCTTCATGGGGTTATATTTTTGGAAAAAAAGTTTTCTGATTTACTTCATGTAACATGGTTGACACTTATAAAGTACCCTACAACCACGACAAGTTAGCTTTAAAAAATATATGAAAAATTGCTTAGACATGCTTGCAGGTGTTTTCCTTGATGATAAGGTCACATGCTGAAGATCACTTGATCTGAAAATACACAAACTGAACTGCCATCACAATCTGTAAATTTGAAGACATAGATGGCAAAACAATAGTAGAGTGTAAACCAATATAAAGGAATTGTGCAACACTGAACATGATTGTAGGGCACCTCAACTTTTAATTTACACTACTTACCATATAAGGAGGCTGTGTGGGCCAGTCGGTAAAGAGTTAGGATTGTAACCAGGAGGTCCCCAGTTCGAATCCTCACTGACTCATTGTGTCACCCTGAGCAAGTCACTTGACCACCTTGTGCTCTGTCTTTCGGGTGATACATTGTTGTTGAAAGTGACTCTGCAGCTGATGTATAGTTCACACCCTAGTCTCTGTAAGCCACCTTGGATAAAGGCATCTGCTAAATAAACAAATTATAATATTCTGATTGGGTAATACAACTCTGAGAGTGATTTATGTAGTTGTTCTGTATCAGTTATTTAATGTAGCCTTCTCAAAGCACACTAATCTGTACTTTATAATTGCTACTGCATATGGGAAATGTATACAGTAGGACCAGCATGTATGCTGCCAATAACATTGATAGGAAAACTTTCCAAGGATTTAAAAATCAATTATCTTATCATCTAACATTAGCACTGGTCCCACTTTTATTATTGAAAACCCTCTCAAAACAATATACAAAGGATCAGTAATAATTTTCATAAATCTAAAAGAACATGGATTGCAAATAACTTGTTTAAAACAAAATGTAGACTGATTGGGACATGGTATTTGTAGAATATGAAACATGTACAATGATATGGAAGCACTTTCTCATGCTGCCACAAGACAAGTTGCAAGTTGGAGCCAAATACATACTCCTAACTGCAGCAGTATAGAGAAAAACTAAACAAGAATTGTGCTCATTTTAAGAATATTTGTGCAGTATTCTGTTTCATTTTCTCAAGAAATCTGATTTTACTGTTCTGTAACTAGCTAGTTTGGAAGAAGGCTGGCTGGGGGAAAAAATATACAAAAACAGAACAAGTGGACACCATCGCATAACGTTGCTACAGCCCGACGTCTGGCACACGTACAAGTTTACAAACTGCACCACAACATTCTGTACCAGCCACTTTGAGCAAGTAAGCACAGTCTGCTATTTCTGCTTCTTAGAGCTATTTATAAATCGTGACGTCTCGGTAACAAATGTTTTTATTAGACGTTCAGCTAGTTCGCCGCAAGACACATTACTCCAACAGAGGAACCCTTTCCTATCTGGATAACGTAGTGACGTTACATTGCAGCGATATGACGACACACGTGGTAGACGCACGGTGCGTTGGAGGCTGGCCTGGATGTTTTTCATGGCAACAGTCGGCAGGAGGTGTTTGGACGTAACTTCCTGGGTACAGACTATGTGAGACAGCAGTTTGCAACTATATTTATTGTTAGTGCTTATTAGTTAACTGAATGTTTACTCGCAGTACGTATTAATAAGAGGTTTCGAACCTGGGACCTTGGGAGATCTGTTTTATGCCCAGTAATATAACAACCTGGCAGTGACACAGAGAGGGCACCAGACGTGTATTGGGTGTGAATGAAACAGAAATTAGAGGTAAGATGTTGGATTTGCAACAGTTGTTTAAAGACTAGACAGCACTGCTGGTTTGGTAGTTGCGGGAATGTTAATATTTGTATTGCCATGATGCTAGCAGTGGTATAGTGTTGTACTGCAGAATATACTGCATAGAACCTCCACACAACTCTGCCTAAATGTTTTCAAATAAATGTAATAATCAGTGCAAAAAATATTCTACATGGGGCATGTCACTGTAAAGAATATAGAAGTAATTAATTGAACATTTTGCAAGAGTAACTTCTCTATGGTCTGACCATAAATAATGTGATTGTGATCATGGCAGTCTGGAGTGTATGGGGCACTGTAAAGTCATGTCCAACACGATGCTGCAGCTGACAGGCCTTGTTGGTTACACTCCATTAGATTTCACTGTTTTGTGAAGTTGGCAAGCCCTCTAATCCAAACATTTAATGTAATATAATAATATAGCCTTCCGTTGGCGTAGTCATAGACAACAAAGCTGTAACAAGTATATTAATATTAGGGTGCTCTGTCTAAGGGAGGGACGGTGGAGTATTACTAAATGTTACGACTACCTGATCTAGGAGCAAGTCAGCAACAGTTTTTGCACCTACTGCAGAGGTAAAGTATTGTGAAACGGAATATAGAAAGAATGGAAATGGAGTTACTGTACCAGTACCCCAAGGAGATGTCTGTATTGCTAATTGAAAAAAAATCTCCAAGAATTTGTTTCAATAGGGCAGTCTGTAAGCTATGAAAGTTAACTTCAAATGTTATTTCCATTTATTTTTTTACATTGTTTTTATGGTGTTTGCGTTCTGCGCCTCCAATATTCAGTTATTCTTTTTTTTCTAAATCTGCTTTCACCTGGATTTGGCTTTGAGCTTGGTGCTGAAACTAAACAGCCTTCCTCATTTCTTTCAAGTTCAGTTTCAACTCAGCCTCACTGACATATAAACAGGGAGTAGGGGAGGCTAGCCGAGTTAAAAAGGTCATATTGTTCCCGGCACTATGGATTGTCCAGAAAAGCTCCCAGTAAGCTCAAAGCTAGCTAAAGACACATTTATAGAGAAATTATATTATCTTCATATTGGAGCAACAAAACCGGGAACTACTCCAAAAGACTGGAAACCCCAGACAGCAGTAGAAGAAAGCTTTCTGCTTGGCCTATATCATAATATACCCTAATAAATGAAACGGAATTAGGATGTTAACAAGTAGAATCAATAATCACAGTAGTCCAGATGGCCTTTACAGTAACTAGTCACATCAATAGACAAAATGTATTTTTGAACAGGATATTATAGTTAAAAACGTTTTTTTGACTTCCAAGCAGCAGTTTACTAAAACAAGAATTTTCAATTGCAGGAGCCAGTACCAGAATAACACTTTTTAACTTATTGCTTCGCCTCTATTTTGAGCTATGCGCATGACCAAGAAATGACATCTGCTGTAACTGTCGCCACCCTTTCAGGACTGCTGCATGTAGCAAGCATTGCATTATGGGTTATGTTGTTTAAAAACACATTCTTGTATGTGATTTACAACTAAATACTTTTCATACATATAAACAGGAAGTTTAAACTATGGCCATTTAATTATAGCCACTCCATACAGAACAGTATGTAGCTTCTTCATGGGAGCACCGACATTGTAATGGTCAGATTGCATGAGTGCTTCCCTTTTTTCATTGCGTGCTGCCTTTCCTTTAATGCTAATACTTAAAACAAACTACTGTAGTACTGTTGCATTTCCAGCTGAGAATGTGCTGCTGAAATAATATTTTTTGGGCTGTCGTAGAGAAGTATTTCCAGGAGTTTGATGAGAACAAAAACTTACCTGCATATATCACTCCATTCCTAAACAGCCTTGATTAAAAACTTAGTTTTTTACCTATAAACTGTGCCTGGGATCACAGAGTGTTTAAGTTAAAAGAAAAAGATCCTGTTAAAAATGCCGTTCATATGTTGGAACAATTGTGATAGGCGTCAAAAAGTGGGAAAAATAGTAATATAAAAAACATTTGTGTTGTAGCTGGTGTACACGAGTCGTATCATGCTCCGTCATTAGTGTCAACCCCCTGTGCTGTACAGCAAGTAAGTTGGCGGCACCCTGCTATTTTTGTACTTGGGAAACAGTAGCCTTAGTGTAATAAATGTGGGTGGGTCTCTGTAGAAGCCTTAACATATGTAGTGCTGCTGAGACTGCACATGACAGCTCCCTTAACACTAGGTCATGTTTCTAAACAGGGAAATCATCCACCAGACTTAAATAAAACATCCTTCTGATAGAGATTAATTTACACAGGTGTCACCACATAAGGAAGAATTCACTAAAGGTTTAAAACATGGACCAACCATAAAGTCATCATGTTGTTGGGTTCGGAAGGAAGGCATCTCAGAAAACTCAGTGAAACATATGCTGTCAATTTCTGATCTATTTTGCAAATCATTCCTCTTGATCAGTTTTGTTTTGGTTGATGAGTTTAGCTGTCAGTGAGTTTCAGGTGGATTGAGGGGAATTTAGCATAGCTTTACATGGAAGTTATTACATGAAGGAATACAAAGAAAAACAAAGAAAAAAACACAGAACAGTAGAACAGATGTCTCCAAACATTTAAGAAGCAGATAAAAAAAGAAAGAATAAAAAGAGACTTATTTTTCTTTTGAGGAATGGCCTTTTTATAATTTCAAGAAGTGATTTGGTCATTCTTCATCATTTGTGATGTAAAACTGTTCGAACACAAGGCACGAGTCTAACTATAGTACTGTATATTTTTTGTGAACAATTATTTTTGTCCCAAGGCTGTTCAGTAGGAAGTTACCTCTACACAGGACAGGAGTTAGGCTTACTGTAATTCTACTTATATGATTAGTTAGGGGAGGGGGAGGGGGCACTGCATGGCTTGTATTCAATAGGCAACACCAATTGTAACCACATTTATTTTACCTGTGGCACCAAATATCCAAGTGCACCTTTAATCTTGTATAATAAATAAATGGATGTAAACAGTTGACTTCAGTAGCGACTGTCTCCAAAACAAAAAACATGGTTTAATTTTTTGAACGTGAGAAATGTGAACGTCTTCTCAGCACATGTTAAAAAGTACTGTACAGTACCCTACTCCCACTGACCCAGTAAGCCCTCAGATTTAAATGGTGTTGATTTACTGTGTGAAGTGTCCGAAGTGTTTTTCTGTATTGTTCTTGATAAGCGTACCGTGTACAATGGCAGCTACAGTAGCATGCTTATTCTTCAAGCGTGAAGCTGCCAGTTCAGCTTACCTGTAAGAGAGGAACAATTCCAGTGACAATGTACTGTACAGCACCAAGACATAATTTAAGCTAATTTGGACCCATCATTTTTATATCGCTTGTGAGTCATTACTGTATGGGACTTTTAAAATAATGTTACTGTAGCGTGTCTTAATAAGGATGGCCTCTTTCTGCTGGGAGAACTACCAGTTCCAGTAGCTACAGTAGTATTCCATTACAATGCTTATTGAAATGTGTTGGGTAGAGTGAGAAAGAGGCTGTTACAGCAAACTTACACTGTGGACTGTTTACTAATGCCATTTTTCTGTCGTGCTCTGTGAGGATTAGCCCTACTGAGTTGCTGTCATTCTGCAACGGACACACATTACGGTCAAATCTCTGTTGGGAACAGTGACCTCATTTACCGGATACCTGATGCAGTTACTGTAATCCTGGAAGGTTAGAGATGGCGATGGCTGGCTACACACTGCAGTCTTTCTGTGGAAATTGTTATTTTTCTTGTTCAGTTTACAATGTATAGCCTGTAGTTTTAAGCCTGAAGGTAAGATTGGCATGTCAATCATTAAAAAGACTGCTCTGCAACAGTATGGTGTTCTCTGTGTGCTTTTCATACTGTAGCTGTCATTAAAAATGTGCTGGTCTGTGAGGGAATTCTGTCCAAAAGAAAGGCAGCAAAAACTAAAAAAGATGTCAAAACCAGTTTGATAATTTTGATACAAAGGCTGCCAATAGCCTGTACAGTGTTTTAGTTGCCTATCTTGTTTAGTAATTGATTGTTAACAGCAGAGAATGGAACATTCTTACAGTATTGGTTTGAATTTACAGTGTGTAACATTTCTTCTTATTAAAGAGCTTCCTAAGATCTTTTTTTTAAATACAGTGTGAAGATCTATATGTGGCATCATTCTGTAACCATGCTTGTATGAAATTCATTGCCGTCACTTTGCTTGTCTCATTGTTTTGTACTGTAGCTGTAACTGATAAGATGTTGTACTTCTTAAATTCTAACAACCCTCTGCAGTAAATAAGAAATATTTTTAGTATAAATAGGACAACCCCTTCTTTTGAGACCCAAAGAAGGATATCTTTGTGACGTGTTCTTCATTTTAACCCTCTTGTATTAAGGCTCTACCCATGGGGCTACAAAATACAGTACATATGTACAAGTGAAATTACTAATCCTTCCCCAACTTAAGTTACTGTAAATCAAGTCCCCAAAGTATAATCCTTTTTCAAACACGCTATCTGTCTGTCTTCTTTGCAGGATTATGATTAGAGAATGGTTCCTTGTCAGACCCATGTGATGTTAAAGTGGCAGGAGCACCTCAACAGCTCCTGGGCGTTGGAGAACAGCGAGCAGGTGTCCACGAGGGAGGGAGCCTCCATCCTCTATAGCAAGCTTTTGAGCAACAAGGAGGTGGTGGGGCTGGCTCAGCCGGCACAGGATCTTATTGGCCCCCGGCTCCCAGACTTTGAGCATGATGAAAACGCTGCAGAGGAGCGGGAGGCATATCTGACAGCGCTCCTCCATAGCCAGCTCGGCCTGGCCCGCCGCACCCTTGCCAGCACGCCCTATGCACTGGCCTTGCACCACAGACTGACAGCCATACAGCGTATCTACTATGCACTGTCCACTAAATACCACGATCGCTTTCGGACTGGACTGCAGGCCGAATCCACAAACAGCCTGGACAGCGGGGAACTGGAACATGCCTCGGACCCCTGGCTAGAGGGCATGCGCACCAAGTCTGGGACAGACATCCTGATAGAGATGGGCGTGAGAACTGGCCTCAGTCTGCTATTTGCCCTGCTGCAGCAGAACTGGTACCAAGCCAGACTGGACCCCAGTCTAGCCCTGTGCAATGACGTACTAGCCACAGCCTCTTCGGTGCTCACCTCACTACCTCCTCTCTCCCTGGCCAATGAGAACAAGATCCCGCCAGTGGGGCTGGAGTGCCTGAAACAGGTGACAGCATTTCTGAAGAAGACCTCTGTCCCAAGCTCGGGGGCGGACAGCGCGGGTAGGAGGCTGGCTCTGGAGCTGCTGCTGGGGCTGGCAGTGCAGAGGGGGGCACTTAGGTTCCTGTTGGAGTGGATTGAAGTGTCACTGGCAGCCTCCACGGCCACCAGAGCAACGTTGCCAGAGCATGAGGATGGGATCGGGCATGACTGCATTCTCAAAACTCTGGCCCAGATGAGACAATACTCAGTAAGTTTATTTCATTAAAGAAGAATAGAGAATATCAGGTACAGTAAGAGCCCATATTTCACATTATTGCATGAGATCATGTCCCAGAGGTTCGTTTTATTAATGTAATTTTTTTTATTTTTTTTATGTAAGTTAAGTCTAGAAAAACAGCTTGAGATCTGTAGCAGAAAGTCTAACAACTGCTGCTGGTGATAAGTTAGGAAGTCACTTGATAAACATCTCACTTTTGGGATCCCCTTGTAAAGGAGATGTATATCTCAAGGGTTCTGTCCTGGTTGAATAAATACAGTTGGAAGTTGCTGTTCTTGGTGAAATGCTCTTATCTTTTTTCATTACAGGGTATTGAAGGAGATGCTCGCCATGTCCAGGAAGTGAAGAAAACCGCCGATGGACTCTGCCCTCTCGCTCATGTGGCGCTCTGTCTCTTTGAGGAGGTGCGTACTGTGTTGTTTGTTTTCACTGTATTGCATCATCTTCAGCTGCTCTGCACCAGTCAAGACATTGGGCTGGGTTATTAGAGTGACTATTAGAGGTCTATTAGAGTGAAAGCCATAAATATTGCAAGCCTTTTATTATGCGTTTTTCGTGTAAAAAAAAAAAAAAAAAAAAAAACATATTTTTGGCACCAATGTCAAATTCCACTAACAATACAAACTTTTTATATTGCAACAGATCACCAACATTTCTGTAGCAAAATAGGTTTTGTAGGTGCGATTCGCCAAATATTTTGGTCGCAAATATTTATGGCATTACAGTATTTCAATGTACTGTATACATGTTAGGCATTTTTTAATTATCAAAATGATGGCATTCAGTATTTAAATACCACTGCTATATAAATAGTGTTCCGCGTTTTCGTTTTTTTCTTTTATAAAAAATTCCGGGAATTTTTCAGAGTTTATTTTACATATATTAAAATAGGGATAAAATCGGTACAAAATAGTTTTTTTAATTGAAACATCGGTAAAAATCTCAGAAGAAAACACTTTACATAATATGATGAGGAGCAGTTCTGGTTTCTGATTAAGTTTAATGTTTCTGGCATTTATGATGAAGCAGAATCTGTGCAAGTGGGAGCCACATTTTCCCAAGTTAGCTGGTACTTTGCAAATGTTTGGGCAATCCCTCTGCTGACGGAAATCGTATCTACAGAAGGTATGAACATGACATCAGCACAAAACAAGCCAGGTTTATTCACCTTGAAATCATAAAAGAAAATTGACAACTAAAGCATCACCATTTTCTGGCAAATATTTACGATTAAGATTGTCAGCGTTAGGCAGTGTTTTACTACAGGCAGTACTTTCGCACAAAGTCACCAATACACACCTCTCTGCAATAAACAGTGGCTGTCCAGCAAAGCACAGAGCTCTGATAAACTCATTAACACTGTCATTCTGCGCTCTCTTTTTATTAGTGTGTGTAAAAGCAGCATAAATGGATTGCTCGTCTCTCAGTTCACTTTCTTGTTTTAGTTTAATGTGTCGCTTATTTTTCAGTATGTTCTTTTATTGTCAGTGTGAACATGTACCTCAATGCAGCAGTAATTGCAGCGCTATGAATCCTCTGCCTCATCTGACCCACTTCTGCTACTTTTGCTTTTTGCATACTTTTCAATATTCCTAAACTGATTTACATTTTCTCTCCATTCCTCATCCACTAAAAATGTAATATTTTCGTGTCAGTAATTCAATTTAGTTTTTGATCAAGCTAGTAGTTACTACGCCCAGCAGTTGCCACAATAATCTGACTTTGATTGGCCAACATAATCAGGTGATAATGTGTTTGTGAAGTGACAGAGAACCACATTTGAATCTTATTTGATCCTCTGACATCTAAACATCTGCTGTATCCACGTAGGATGATGAGTAGGGCTGTTTATTACAATGTCTGAATCAAAATAAAACAGCATTTTAATCAAAATATTGTGCATTTCCTAGAAAATAGTACCGGGAAAATATTGAGTAATAGACAAAAATCGGATATAAATCAGTAAAAACCGACATCCAGTAAAAACAAAAAATCCTTTAATTTTTTGGTAACTCGGAATAAACCATAAACGCGGAACACTATATATAAGTCATTGACATTTAGTTTTACGTACTATTTTTAGTCAGGCCCCTTTAATATATTTTTCTAGAATTACATAAATCAAAGAAAAGTACAGGATTTGGGGTGTAAAGTTTGTTATTTCAGCCTTGGTTGTGCATTGCAGTAATGTTGAACAATATCTGTACTAGTTATCCATTTAATGCACCATAAATACTAGGTGTAAGCAAGCCTGTTTCCCCCTCAGCATCCTATTTATTAAAGTTTAATGTTTAGTACAACAAACACATAATTCAAGCAACCTCAAAAATCACACAATACCCACCTTGATTTGCATATAATTGAATGTTTTATTTTCCAGATCTGTCATTTGGCCTCCAATTGCCAGTGTTCCTGCAGCACTAGTTCTGGGTCCCAGGGCAGCGAAAGTGACGCTGTTGTTGTCTATGTCTGGGGAAGTAACAGCAGTCACCAGCTAGCGGAAGGCACTCTGGAGAAGATCCTGCAGCCCAAGCTGGCTCAGGGATTCAGTAATCCACAAATGGTATACAGATTCAAATTAAGTACAGTATGCAGATACTGTAATCTTTTGTTTTTAATACATCTGCATGTGCGGAGATGTGTTTGATAGTGATCACATTCCAGGTTTGTAGCTAAGACATTCTTTTCAGTTCAAAACTGGGGCACTGTTGCTGATGGGGTGCAGTAGTCTCTTGCACTTAAGTACAGATGATAATAATAATAATAATAATAATAATAATAATAAATAATAATAATAATAATAATAATAATAATAATAATAATAATAATAACTACTTCAGGCTGTTTTTTCATCTCAGATTGAAGCTGGACAGTACTGCACGTTTTCAGTGTCCGCAGACGGCTCAGTGAAAGCATGTGGAAAAGGAAGCTACGGAAGACTTGGGCTGGGAGACTCCAATAATCAATCGGTTCCCAAGAAACTGGTGCTGGATCCCCCTCGAAACATCAGGAAAGTCTCTTCTTCAAAGGGCTCTGACGGCCATACGATGGCAGTGACAGGAGAGGGGGAGGTGTTTAGCTGGGGGGACGGCGACTATGGGAAACTTGGACACGGAAACAGCGCAACTCAGAAATATCCCAAACTCATCCAGGGACCATTGCTTGGCAAGGTCAGGAAAACTGTGGCGACTGCCTTATAATATTTTCTTTGATGATATTGATCGCTACTCTTTCAACCTGTTTAGAGATAACCGTAGTAACTCTGACTAAGGTTATTTATCTGCATTGTTGCTTTAGAGTTAAATTGATTAAACATACATGATATAAAACTCATATGTATAAAATGGTGTGTGAGCAATTATATATCTCTCACATGGGGTGCAATTATCTTTGAATTCCCCAGGTTGTGGTTTGTGTGTCTGCTGGATACAGACATAGTGCAGCTGTAACTAGTGATGGAGAACTCTATACCTGGGGAGAAGGTGATTTTGGTAGGCTTGGTGAGTCTTCTATTTTTTCTTTGTCTGACATGCTTAAAACATATTATCAATATTATTCAAGTTTTCTTGATTTGGACAAAATTACTCTATGGCATATTGTGTGAATGTGGTAGGTCAGATACTTTTGTTGCCCTTTACCTAAGTTAGTCTGCCTAAACACTGCAGTACAGTATATAAAAGCAGACTGTATCTCACATTTGTCCATGGGGTGAAAAAATGGTGACGTATTTAAGGAGACAGAATTGATAAATGTGCTACTGTTGCCGTTTTGGATTGCATATCAACTTAAGTACTTTAAACAAAAATGTATTTGGGTGCCTTATCACTGGTTTCTTATGCAGTTCTTTGGGAGTTTTCTTTGCATTGCTCACTGTATTTTTTTTTTTAAATGTAACGATCTCAATGATTTTGTTATTTTGGATATTTGAGGAAGATGGGGGGTGTCTGTCATGTGACAAAGTGAAAATAATTTTAAAAGTAATTTGCATAAAATGTGGATTTATTTTCTTACATATTTATCTATTATAGGGCACAGTCACAGCCATAGCCGGAATGTGCCGACCCTTGTGAAGGATATCAGTGGAGTGGGGCAGGTGGCCTGCGGTAGCTCTCATACCATTGCAGTGTCTCAGGATGGCCGGGTAGGGTGGTCGTTTGGAGGTGGTGACAATGGTAAATATGACTTGAAATTAGACTTGAAGTATGATCAGCTGAAAATGTAGGGAGCTTTAAGGTCTTCCTTGATTACAGTGTGGTCCTGTTATGAAAGATGACAAGGAAAATGTCAATACACCTGCACTGGTCAAGTTACAATTCAGATTGTGCTTTTGGTTCATAGAGACTTCACTGGCATTGAGTACTGGTGACTCTTATTTAATGATGTCTGCATTATTTACCGAAGCAGTGCTAAGCCTAAATTAAACATGTCTTCAGAATAGTTTCAAAGTTCTCTGAAAATGACCTGCTGTTTCTGTGTTCAAAGCATACCATCAGGTTTGCAATCGTAATAATAGCACACTACACTGGACCAGCTGATAAAATGCAATGTACCTAAATATCAACTAATTTAGGTGCATTTTAGTGTATTATTTCCCAAGTATGCAGGCATGCACTGCATTATGATCAACTGTTTTTCATTGCTTCTTAAAAACGATTCCTGTAAGCATGAGTCATTGCGGAAGTCTTGTATTTATTTATTCATTTAGATATGTTTATGTAAACCAATTTTTAAATATAGAAATGTTGGATAACACAGAAAGAAGTTTTAATGCAATATAAGATAGATGTGTTTACACCAAGTTAACACCATCTGAGGCAGTGTGAGCCAGAGCCAGGCTTTTTTTCACAACACATACACAAGACCCTCCACAGGGTGCCTGGGGTGATTGAAACCGCAAAGAGAAGGAAGGAGGGGGGCTGAGGTCCATGGCTACTTAGTCAAGTGCGCTTAGCTCAGCTGAGCTCACTTTCTCTTTCATTCAGACTAGTATTGGAGACTTGTCGATCAAGGAGTCCTGGAGGATCAAACCTACAGTTTTGTGTTATTTGTTCTGTTCTGTTTTGAACTTAAGTTTTGCTTCGTGCAGTTTGCATATGAAAGTGTGTTCTGTACTGTTTTGCTTTGAGCGTTTTTTCTGTTTCCAGAATCTGCGTGCTGTGTAATGGGAAAATGATTCCCTGCATAAATTGAATAAACCAAACTAATATCTGAAGAAAAGGACTGCATTTCTTTGCATCTAGTTCACATCAATCAAGAAACAACTACTCACTACTACTTTAGAAACTTCTTGATGGAACGTTTTATTTTAGAAACATATTTCATTGAACACATTATTTGGTTGAAATGAAATGTTTTCCACAAAAAAAAAAAAAAGTACAATAAACCTGTGGTCGAGTACCAGATCAAGGCTGGTTTGCGCCCTTGAAATAGTACCTAGACTCAGGAAACTGCAGTTCAGCACCTTGGCACACTTTTATTATTCAAATAACAAAACCAAACAAACAAAACGTTTAAACAAATACACAATTTAAGCAAAACTCTAATAAATAAATAGCACCCAAGTTATGGATATCAGACATGCGCTAACCTGACTTTAACACTCTGGTCAGGCTTGGCATGCGCCTTGACTGAATCATCTCCCCAACAAACATTTCTTTGTTCTCTTTTATAGGGTGTGTCCAGGAGTTAACTGACGTCAGTAATTCAGTTCCCACCTGGTCACATTCCACACTTTTCTCATAAATTAATTAAACCATTACCCACACCAGTTTAAACTGGGTGGGTGTGAAAAGGCGGCCGTCTTGTCCCCAGGCTCTACGCCCGAGCCAAGGTGACTGCCAGCCACCAAACACATGTTTCTCAGTGTGCAGACCCTCTGCTCTGTCACAAAACCATAATTGGTATAATGTGTGTTTTTTACTACTGTCTTTCAGGTAAACTGGGCCATGGGGATACAAACCGAGTGTACAGGCCCAAAGTAATTGAAGCATTGCAAGGTCTCAGTATTAGGAAAGTGTGTGCAGGCAGTCAGTCCTCGCTGGCACTGACCTCCGCAGGACAGGTAAGGGCAGTCGCTGGCTTTTTAAAGTGCAGTACAGTCCTTTATGTAAGTGGTATCTTTTGAGAATCGTATAAATGTGTAACAAAAACATCTAGAGTAGTGCTATATATATATATATATAGATATTTTTTTTCCTTTGTTCTCATGCAGGTATTTGCATGGGGCTGTGGCTCTTGCCTGGGGTGTGGTTCATCTGAAACAACAGCCCTGAAGCCCCGTCTCATTGAGGAACTGAGTATGACCAAGATCATTGATATCTCCTGCGGTGACAGCCACTGTCTTGCCTTATCACATGGTGGGATTAAATTAAATAACGAAGACAAATAACATAGTGTATTATAAGTACCAAAGCCTATAATAACTGTATTTATTTTCAATTTTTTTGGCAGAAAATGAAGTGTATGCCTGGGGTAACAATGCAATGGGACAATGCGGACAGGGACACACCTCCACTCCTGTCACAAAACCCAAGAAAGTAATTAGCTTGGAGGGAGTAGCCATTCAGCAGATTACTGCTGGCACTTCGCATAGCCTAGCCTGGACAGCAGTACCTACAGACAGGTGGGAATGGAGAATGAGTTTCATTGTACATTGTTTTTGACAAGATAGTATGATATTAAACTGGTTTACAGGGAATAACTTCGTTATCACATCTAGAATGGAGAAAAAAATTTGTAAAAATTTTAATCTGATATTTTGCTGTGTATAAACAAGACAGAGAAGCAATTAGTTTAAAAAAAAAAAAATAAAAAAAAAATAAAAAGGTCACAAGCACAGTAGATAGGCACAGAGCTGAATGTGTTCCAACCCACCTTGTGGTAAGCCCCAGAGTGAGCTAGAAGCACGAGAGTGAGGCATTGTGGGAAAGAACACATCAGCAACTGCACACTTCTATCTTCAGCACTGTCATTCTGGAACCTCTTTTTATTTTCTTTAATTTCTTTATGGAATTCTGAATGTGATTTTCAGTTACTGTGATTCATTATGTTTACTCATGTTACTTGTCATATTTTTAGGCAGCTGGTAGCTTGGCACAGACCTTTCTGTGTTGATCTAGAGGAGAGCACCTTCACATACCTCCGCAACTTCTTGGAGCGTTACTGTGATGGGATCAACAGTGATGTGCCCCCACCCCCATTTCCATCTCAAAGGTACTGTGAGTCCTTGTATTGTAGTAGAAATGAGGTTTGAGCTGTGGAAGACACCTCTTTGAACATTGAAAGTCCCAACTAAAGTAATCTTAATCTTACGTTCCTTCAATTGTGTGGAAAGTCGTCGTTCTTCTTCTTCTTACTCACTCACCTCATGTAAAGTAGGGGTAGGAATACAGTAATGGGAGCCGTTCTTTATCTCTATTTTTACAAACTACTTACTAATTTATAGTTCAGTGTCTAATTACATTAAAACTGTGAACTGATTGAAAAGGTTAGTTCAGTGGATTGACAGCAATTTAAAATCATTCTGCCTGCAGATCACCAGTTCAGTCCGGTGTGCATCATAGTATCGGGGTTTGATGGAACGAAATCGACTTCATATTTGAGTTTGCACTAAATTACAATTTTATTATCAGTTTTCTTGAGAGGACAAATAGTTACAGTGGCACAGACCTCCCATCCGAGGAAGGACAAAGAGATATATGCAGGGTTCAGTAATTTTGGACTACAAGAACCTTTGCTCTTTATAAAAAAAGAACCAGATTGTGGAAGGGCAGCATTGTCTTGCTGAGCATTTTTATTTACAACAGAAATAAGTAAACATCAAACCAAACATCTAAAATAAAAAGAGGCTATCTCTGTACAGGACAGAGAGCACAACCTGCTCTCAGCCCTTTTCCTAAACTAACTCACTTGGAGCTGTCTCCCAGCTGTCATTCCTGGCCACATTCCTCACGTGTTTTTAGCAGGGAGGGGATTCTAACCCCAGCCCGGACATACTGAACAGATACTTTTTATAAACAAAAACATTTACAGTGCCTGTAGTAAGTATTCATCCCGCTTGGGCGTTTTCACAGTGTGTTGTGTTACAACCTGAAATCATGATGTGTTTAAATGGGTTTTTTTTCCTTTTGATTTACACAACCTACTCAACACTTTGAAGAGGCAAGAGAATTGTTATTGTGAAACAACAGTTAATAGGGAAAAAAAACCCAAAAAACTGAAATGTCTTGGTTAGATAAGTATCCCCCCCCCCCCCCGAGTCAATACTTGGTAGATCCACCTTTAGCAGCAATTACAGCTGTGTGTCTTTTGGGGTAAGTCTCTACCAGGTTTGCACGTCTGGATCATGCAGTATTTGCCCATTCTTCTTGGCAAAATTGTTCAAGCTCTGTCAAGTTGGGTGGGGATCGTTGGTGGACAGCAATCTTCAAGTCTTGCCACAGTTTCTCAATCGGATTCAACTCTGGGCTTTGACTGGGCCACTCTAGGACATTCACTTTCTTGTTTTTAAGCCACTCCTGTGTCGCTTTGGCTGTGTGCTTGAGGTCATTGTCCTGCTGAAAGGTGAATCCCCGTCCCAGTCTTAGGTCTTTTGTAGACTGAAGCAGGTTTTCCTCAAGGATTTGCCTGTATTTAGCTCCATCCATTTTGCCCTCTACCCTGACAAGCTTTCCAGTCCCTGCAACCCCATAGCATGAAGCTGCCACCACCATGCTTCACAGTAGGGATGGTGTTACCTGGGTGATGTGCTGTGTTGGGTTTGCGCCAGACATAACGCTTTGCATTTAGGCCAAATAGTTGAATTTTTGTTTCATCAGACCACAGACTCTTTTGCCACATCTTTTCAGAGTCTTACATGTGCAGTGCCCCTGCCCTCCCACTAAGATATTAAAAAGATGTTTTGAAATCTAGAAACACAGTAGCAGAAACACCTACAGAATATGTGGTATAGAGCAAGGTTAAGTTACCTTGTATTTCTGTTGTCCTGTCCAGAGAACACCACCAGTTTGTGCTGCTTTGCCTGAAGCTGCTGTCCACTCACCTTTCCTTGGCCCATGCGGGGGGGACTGGAACCTCTGTCCTGGGGGTGCAGGGGAGGCCCCTCAGGAACCTTCTCTTCAGACTCATTGACTCGAATGTACCTGATTCTATTCAGCAGGTATGTCTGTCATCGTTTTTTTTAGAATCTGGTAGAAAACAGTTTTCTAGTTAATTTCGATAAAACTTATTTATCTCTGGACTATAAACTTGGGAGATGTAGAGCATAAATAGCTTTAAACATTCAGTACATTAGAGATGTCTTCATCAGTGTATTAATATGGTCTTACCAAATGTTATCAAGTGTTTTTTTTCTTGAAGAATATCAGCAGTCAAGTTACAGATTTGGTAGTAAAATTGCACCTTATCTGCTTCCAGGATAGATCGTAACAGTTACCAACTGTCTGTGCTACACCTTACTGTGGAGATTTCACAGAAAAGGTAGAAAATCTGTTTATTTTTTTAAAAATGATAGCTGTGTGTGTTTCTTTTCAGGCTGTGATGAACACCATCTCCATTGGTGCATCACTGCTCCTGCCTCCTCTCAGGGAGCGAACTGAGCTTTTGCACTCTCTTCTACCTCAGGGCCCAGAGAGCTGGGACAGCCTTTCCAATGGGCAGGTAGGGGTCTCTGCTCTTTCGTATCTTAAACATGGAGTGTAATGTTGTTGCAGAAGTTGTCAGATGAAATTTAGGATGTGTGCCAATGTGAGAGATATGCTGCATAGTTGTGCCTTTGTCACCAAGAAACCTAAATGTTTGATGTCTTTCGTACAGATCGAGTATATCACATTCTCCAACATGTTTAAACGGGCAGGGTGCCCTGCTAGTACCTTTTTACACCACATGGTGTAACTGGTAGTTCAAACTGACCTGCTTCCTTGTTTATTTATTTATTTATTTAAAGTTGTTTATTTATCTACATCTCTATCTATCCCAGAGAATGCAGCTGGACATGGTTATGAACAGCCTGCAGGAACAGTCCCATGTTGCCTCCTTGCTTGGGTACAGCTCTCCAGCAGAGCTATCTGCAGGGATAACCCAGTGTTCTGCACTGGACCAGTCTTCAGTTAGCTCAGACACTAATGACCACTTTCACCTGGCAGAAGTCCTCCTAAAGACCCTTCTACTGAATATTGGTTTCTACACTGTAAATATTTAATTGCATTTTGTTGTTTTAATTTATTTGCATCTATAATAATTACATTGATTGTGATGTTGCTGCATTCAACACGTACCTTCATGTCAACCTTCTGATTCAGGCTTTAGAACAAAATGTAGCCTAGCTGTAAAGAGCCTTTTTCTGACTACTTGGTCCAAAAATATGGGAGTAATTCTTAAACAAGTCTGCCAACATGTTAAGTGTTGTTCAACATCAGAGCTATTGTTTTACTCTGATTCAGAGTGCACTTAAAGTTGCAGCATCATTGCTTTGTTTCAGCCTTGTGTAATAGATGGGGTTTTAACTCTCCACCATGGACCACTGCTGCAATCTTGCAGTTATGATTCATTTGCCAATGTTTTATAACTAGTATTGGTAATTAAACTGTAATCAAGCATGAATTATTAATTACATTTCCTATTTTATTTACGTGCAGTAAACATAAATTAATGTTATATTCCAAACCTTAATTAATTTTAAGTGACAATCTAAATGTAAGTCATCATAAACAGACATGTTTTGTAGGCATTGACAAGTAAGGACAAGGAAAAAAAGTGATGTTCTTTCCACAGGAACGCGCATTTGGAGAATTGGAGAAAAATAGTGATAAACTACAAAGCAGTATAGCGCATAAACAGAGTAATCCACCCTCTAATTTTCATCGTCTCCTGTCAGCCATGCACAGACACCTCCTGGCACACTGCTGCACTAACACAGAATCAAAGGTATGTCCTGCTGACCATTGCAAATTAAATTGTTATACAACACAGGCTTGTGTGTCTTCGTCATTTTAATCTGCCTCGTATGATTTGTTTGTTTATTGATAAACTTGGAATTTGTGCTTTTCTTCCTTTAGGAGGATGGCAGTGTGACATTACTTCATAAACACCTCTGCCTGCTGTTGCCTTACGCTGCTGACACCTTTAGGAGGTCTACCATTTTACTGGAGGAAAGCTCTCTTGACAAGCACGTTATTAAGAAACTACACGGTAAGAGTTCTTTCCTAATGAGTTTCTTTCATCTAACCACCCACATTGGTGTGCCAGAATAAATGGTGGCCAAGGCTTCTATACCTTTGTGAACGTTTTCACATTTTTCTGTTCCCTTAAAGGGGAAGCCAGTAATACATTTGGTATGTAGTAGCTCTGCATACCCAATGCTTAATGGCTTCACCAGCTTTCTCATAACTATTGCTGTAATGATTTTATGGTTGCTGTTGAGGTATGCCATTTTGCCAGATGATGAGAGTTGCTGCTGTATACGATCGTGAATGACCATGGTTTATTTTTTAATTGAAACCTTTACATGGCTAAATCAAGCGAGCTGTTTTTTGGTATTCGAATCACTGTTTAAATCGCTGTTCAGAAAAGTGATGGGGATCATTTGGGAAGCAACTGATATGCAATCTGGATATTTAGTCATCATGGTGGTGCCGTATGGTCACTAGGGAGGCTTCCTCCACTTATGTTTTGGTGTGGTGTTAATTGTATCGTGTGTATTGTTCCCCAACAGCTGTTCTGTACAGCTCTGCGGCAGGAAGCCTCATGTGTCAGGTGATATACTCTCTCCTGCTATTGCCACTCCATGTTATACGTCCTCTGCTGCCTCACCTTCTGTCCCTGCTCGAGCATATCAATGAGCTCAACTGCTTCTTACCTGATACCGGAGTCTTGGAGGAGCAAGAGCTGGAAGGAACACTCTTTGGTAAGAAAATGCAACTGGCATCAGATACTGTAAATTTAAATGTAGTTAGCTTGCAGAGGTCATGTTATTTATTTATTGAAGTATACAGGATTTAAATAAAGAACGGTTCAAAGTACTTTGTAGTTATGAGGCAATTATTTTTGTTATGAGGCAATTCTTTTTGTTGCTATTTTGGATTGTTATTATTTTAGAATCATCAGAAAGTCCTAACCCATCAGCTGAAGCAGAGACTGGATCGTGGGTCTGGCTGCTTGATTTGGAGAGGTCGGTGGCTTTGACTATTGGCTGGTGTCTGGGTGGAATGTTGCAGGGGCCTCCCCTTTCCCAACAGGAGATAGCAGCTGAGTTCTGGCTAGAGAACCCCCTCCTGCGAAATGGCTTGGAGATGGACTGTGATCAGCAAGGTATGGAGTAACACTTGCAATCCAGAGTTGGTACAGAGGCTCCCATTGCATACAGTAGCTGTTTATTCAATCTAATCATATGTGGATCTAAGTACTACAGTCATTTAAGTCTAGTAATTATGCCCGCACAACCCCCCTTTTATCAGGCTTCTTTGGTAAATGATGTAACCTCTCAAAAATATTAAGTTGGTCAGTATTTTGTTATTGACTAGCTGGTGTATAATCAGGAAAGTTGAAGTTAAGTATTTAAAGTAAATTGTATATACATTTTGTTTTCTTTTTTTTTTTTTCCCATGCCGCACAGATTCCATAATGATGTGGTTGACCGAGACTGCGCTCTCTGGCTGTGCTGACCCCAAGCTAGGGCATGAAAAGCTTTCTGATGAGAATGCCATGCTGATAGATCTGGCTCTGGGCATCGCTCGAGAGCCAACACACAGCCTCTGGATGAGAATGAAGGACTATGCCATAAGCCGAGGTAACGCCACAGACAAAAAAAAATTTGTGAACAAAGTTAATTCAGGGCTGCAGAATTTTCGTGCCCACGCGCACAATGTGCACCGAAGGATTCGGTCGGGAGCCAAAGATCAAGCCCTGGGACCATTGTTATCAGGCTCATATTGTTCACTTTAATGATCATGCTCTGCTCTGGGGTGTATTTACATAAACAAGATACAGCATTATGTCATTTTTTACCCTGCATGCAGTGTGATCGCAAACAACATGTGACTGCAGTAATACAGTATACCGCATCGATGTTAATACAAGCTTTTTGCTATTTTTTTGCTTTTCTTTTTATTCAGATTTTGTTAATTTCCATTGTTATTATTAAAATGCCACCTCCAGGTCATCAGAGGGTGAAATGTGATTCTAGTAAAACAGAAATGAGATGAGCTGAGCTTGTTCATCACACAAATGTTAAACAGACGCCCCCAGCTTTTTTTCTTTACAAAACAATGTATTAAGAGACTTAGGGCCATATTTACTATTATTGGGATGGTGAGTATTTGGTTAAATGCGTTGTACCTTTCTATATATTCGTTACATCAAAAGTTTTCAATTACAAGTACAGTATTTTAAATGTATAATTGCCATGATCAGCTAGTTTATTTATTTGCTGTGTAATGGCAATTAATTTGGTAAATGACATTACTAATGCTAATTAAGATTTTACATTTTTTATTATTATTTTTTAAATTACCAAATAATTAATGCACTTTTCCTTAAATTACTAAAAATATTTAATGAAAAAAATCACTCAAAATGAGAGGCATATTTTACATTATTCCAATAAACACATAAGGATTTGCAATCTGTGCCCCAAAGATTTTGGACATTCTGCTAACCTGCTTTAATTATGTTCTGCCCATTTGTTCATCTGTAAAACAATAAATAAATAAATATATTACAAATGTTTTTTTTTTCCTTTTATGCTGCTGTGTTGAAGACTGGGAGAATGGTAATGTTGCTGGAGATTCTCTTCTGGATACAGTATGTAGGTTCGTGTTTGCTGCTTTACTGAAACACGCTGGGCTACAAGAGCAGGCATACTGGGAGGATAGGTGAGCATTGGTATTGTTCTAACTTGTGAGAATGGATCTTTTTGTTTTGGAACTTGCTGTTCTTTTCCTGGAGAAGCAACGCTGCTCTCAGGCTGTGCTCTGTGATCATCCACAGCAATCCAACAGAGGCTCTGTTTTGGAAGTATGGAAATAAGGCTTCTGTTGCATAGCAGTTTCACCCATTCCAGATTTTACTACGAGCTTGATCAGCCATAGTGTGTATGTAATAAGCTCAGGTGTGTCTTACTAAACTTTGGGAGACCTAACAAGTATAGTCTTACCATTCATATCATGAACACAACGTGTCATGTTCAAGGACCCCCCTATTTTTTCTATGACTGTAAAGTGTGACATCTATTTTTGTTTGCTTTTCAAACATCTGTTTCTGCAGGTATGAGCCTTGTGAGAAGCTTATAGAAATCTACCAGATTGTGTACAAGGTTCGAAACACTCTGCTTTCACGCAAGGACTTGGCAGAGAACATCATTAATGGTCAGACGTTACCCAGTGCCAGAGAGGTAATAGAAAGCTTGCACCTGCAATATGTTTTATTATTAACCCGAGTTAGAATAAATTGGAACTCTGTTAGAACTCTGTTGCCTATCTCCAGTGCCATATATTTGTTTGAGGCTCTTCACCCTGAGTCAAAGTCAAAAAGGTCCAATTGTTGTTCTGGTAAAATGGCAGTCATTTCACACATAGTAAAAAATGTAATGTGTTCATTTTAATTGTCCTTAGTGAGAAACATCTCCTCTGATGTGCGTTGAAAAACAGAGGCTACTTCTCTGTCTAATTGATGTACAAAGTTTGTTTGACCTTGGAGAAGTATCACTTACACTGTGTCCAGTTTTCAGAGGCTCCTGAGGAGGAGCAGGAGGTGAGCGCTGGAGAGAAGGGTGAGAGGGTAGCAGAAGGCCAAGGGGAACAGCAGAGTGGCCTGGGAGACACTGCAGAGCACAACCAGGAGGCGAGGTCTGAGGAGGACACGCCCAGCATCAGCAGTATGTACCTGCCGGGTAAAAAAATAAATAAATCACATCTCTTCTCTCCTTGGGTGATGGAGTCTTCTGGGGTTCAGGGGTCACAGTGTGGATTACAGCGGAGTTGCACTGCAGATAGTTGCGCTAATGGAAATTCGCTGAAAAAGTTGCATCTAAGCTCAGTCTGATCCAGTCATTAAAGGGGAACTTTTTTTTTTACCTGTTAAATATCCTGCTGTGTGTGTTCTGTATCTTTTCCTATTGTTGATTATTTACCATGCTTACTAACTTCTTCTAAAATTAAGATGACTTTAGAAATGACTGGTAAATATGTGCAAAGTTTGTAAATGATTAATTTTTATAGAAAAGCACAGTTCCACAGGGTATATGAATTACCCCTTGGCCTAGTAGTGATTTTCAAACCATGTCACTTCAGCGGATGAATCTGTTTAATAAAATTATGTTTTATTAATTAAAAAGGATTTTGTTTTAGGCATTTTCACAGACTGGAGTGTTGTTTCCTTTTCAGAGGTGCTGCAATGTTTCCTGGCCACGCGGGAGGTGATGCAGCTCCATGAGAATGAGACAGTGTATGAATCCTCCCGGACCAGCTCGCGGCCCAGCAGCACAGAGATCCCCGGCTCCCCTGAGCGAGAGGAGGCTGGGGCCCCAGTGCACCAGGAGAGGAAACCAGGCTCTAAGGAGGGGCTGTCCTTCCTCACCGCCTGCCACTCCACCATCTCCCGCTGTGCCTTTCTCATCCTTGGAGTGAGGGCGGCCTGGCAGGACAGAGGAGAACTGCTGGACATGGACACAGAGCTTCCAAGGAAAAGGTGAAGCAGAAGACACTGAACTGTATCAGTGTGTACTCAGGCATCACACAGTCTACCAGTAGTATGTTTGCCATTGTTGGGTTGCAAATTCTTCTAAACATAACTTTGTTTGATTAATAACATTTAAGTTATGAAATTGCACTGGTTCACATTAATCTTTCAAAAAAGCAGGACTTCTCAGTTATCAGGAGCTGGATTCAAATGCATTTAGTCACTGGTTTTATTTATTTATATTTTTATTTTATTTATTTTTTTAAGTAGAAAATCAAGTTCTACGCCTGAAGGCCAGCCGTTGCATTACACAAAAACAGGAACATTAGCAGAGAAAGAGGTAATAACTATATAGCAAGATTGTTTGTGTGTGTGTGTGTGTGTAGAAACAATTTATAATTAAAAAGACCTTCTCTGGGTACCATAGGTACTGGAAGTGATGCCCTGAACAATAGTGAGTCTGTCTTCTAGCATGAATCCATCATAAACTCCTGCATTGCAAAACTTGTCTGGAGCAAAACTCTTCACATGAGGTTTATAATTATGGGGGAAACAAAATTAAGGTTGATTTTAATCCCATTTTAACTGACCAGCCGAAAATATGTTGTGCCCTTAAAAATAACTTTACCACCTATTGAATTGCTATTCTGGTGTGTTTTTTTTCTCATTATTGTATTAAAAAAATGTAATATGGGTCTTCTGTAGTTTTCAGATCAACCAAGAGCCCAGTCTTCTACATCCTCAAAAAACAAAATGGGTAAGTTATTTTGATTCAAATTAAATCACCTTTTATTTTGTTGTGTTTGGTAATGGATACATTACCATAATAGCTGTGCACATTTTTCTAGTTACAATCAGTGTATTCCACTACTGTTCAGTATTCGTGAGCTGCATGCCAATCTAATTTCCCAGAAGGATTTAGATTGGCTTAGAATTGTACTGTGTTAGGATTTGCTCTCTCTTTCTGCCAAATGTCAGCCTACAGGAATTCTTTCCAAACCATATTGCTCTAAATATTACTACAGAAATGTTCACTTGTTTGTTCCTGCAGGCTTACCCCTCTGTTCGCTGGGGATTATGAAGGATGCCTGGGAGAGGTTGCGGCAGTGTATTAGCCCGACCCCTAACCTGTGTGCCGGGTCCAGCTCTCCAGTGCTTACTCAAATATTCCAGTTTTTGTGTGGGAGCATGCTGAAAACATCCACCCTGGTAGAACAGGAGGCAGGCAGCCAGGCGGACCCCCGAGCTATTGCCCTAGCCATGGCACAGCAACAGCAGCGAGCAGAGGTAATGAGCTGTTTGATGGTATTAGTTACACAAGGTCATTTTGATTGTTTCTTTGACATCCTATGCCAGGGACCTTAACTCCGAACCAAGGTCAATCAAGTGTTCTTTGAAGGGCTGTGAACTTTGATGTTTGCAAAGAAAACAAGCAGGATGAATGCACACACGCGGACACGCGCACACACACACACACACACACTGCTAGTATAAAAACACGTGAAGTCTAGGTTATTGCAAGGCAGTACAAGTGTTTGGAAACGTGTATTTAACTTAAAAAGAGTAGTGTTTGCATGTTTAATTTGTCCATTTAGTCTGATACAAGTTTAGGCAGGCAAGTTTTTTTTAAAAACAAAACTATGATCATCTTAACAAGTTTCCCTGTTTCTTGCAGCTTCGCCTGGAAGCACTTTGCCAGATCTCATCTTTCCTCTCAGAAATGGATGAGAAGAGCAGCTGCTCCTCACCACCTCCTAGATTTCCTGGACTGCTTCTGACGGCACAGCTTCAATTCCTGTCAGGCTGCTATAGCCTGGGAACTCCAATATCAACCAACCTGACTGGGAGCAATGGGAAAATTCAGCATTACACTGTACGTTTTAAAATCATGCTTGAAAAAACATGTTTGCAGTCAACCATAAAATATTTTTGAAACTAATGTGTATTTCATCAGTTTAAGCTTAATCTACACAAAGACACATTTCACTGTTCAGTCAATAATATTTCTTAAAATTAATGTAGTTTGATTTATTGTGATTTTTATCTTCTTGCCTTGAGGATGTCAGATGTTCCAAAAGTTATGTTCAAAACATTTTTATTTTTATTTATTTTTTTAGTCGGGAACACAATGTGCCCAAGCAGGCACTCGGAGGGACCTTCAAGCTGCAGCGCACACACACTACCAGCAGGTGGTGGAGGTGCTTAGAAATAGAGTTGTGGCTGAGAAGGAACTTTCAGGTTTGCTTGCAGAAATAGAGTTAACATTAAATCAAAAATGATTCAGCAAAATGATCATCCCTTTCTTAAATTAATTAAAATCTGGTTGTTTTGTTCACTTTTTGTTTCCTCTCTTATAGGGTCCTATCAACATCTTCTGCTCGCCACTCTCTTTGCATTAAATATCCATTACCAAGCTCTGGACCTAATTGTGGTTGTTAAGAGTGGCCTGCTAGAAATCCTCTCAAAGCTGACTGACACCACATGTGTGCTACTGAGCCAAGGTTGGCTTACTGCTACAGCATCTGGGCACATGCAGCTCAGTGGCGCAGTTAAACTTGCCAGTGCCAGGCTGCTTCAGATACTTGCCATTGCAGCCAGGTATGTATTTGAGGGGAAAAAGGCTTAAAGGAAACCTTGTTGTGATTTTATATAAACACATTAGGATGTGGCAGGGTTAGGGGCTCATATTTTTGCACTGTGTTTGTTTTTTGTGATAACTTGCAGTTCTATTGAGCTCCCAGCTATAAGTGAGACATGTCCTGTTGAACTGGAAGCATGTTTTCCTGTGCTTTATTATTAACAGCTCCTGTGCAGATGCCCTTCCTTCAGATGTTTTACAGGCACTGATGGATGTGATGTGCCTACAGCTACAGAACCTTTTACACATGGTCTATGAGCAAGAAATGCCTGAGCTGAACACAGGGAATCATGCAGAACAAACTACATGCAGAGAAAGTCCAGAACAAGAAAGTGAGACCAATTATTTTATATATATATATATATATATATATATATATATATATATATATATATATATATATATATATATATATATATATATATATAAAAAGGACATTCACACAGAAGTGTTGGATTATAAATATTTTACTGCACAGTCAGTTCCCAATTAGCTGCGTCTTTATAATTCATGTACTTTACTTTTTTGTTTAGAAGCCAGTGTCAAGAGCAGTCGAATAGTGGAGTCTCATCTGGCTGACTTTCTGGTCTTCCTTCGTCGTATAGTCTCGCTGAGAAGCAACAAAAGCATCTCTGCATTTGTCAAATGGATCGATCCTCTGATCGGAATTGTTTCTCAGAAACACACTTCGGGTAATGTGTCATTCAAATTAATTTCAAAAGAAAATACTTGTTTTGTGTTTTTATTTGGTAACCATAAGTTAAGAAATCTAAAAGCGCATATCTAGTGATTTCTCCAGCTAGTAGCAGTTGTGCGCCAAAACAGATTATACTGTGGTTTAATAAAGCAAACAATTCTATGTCCAAGAATGATGCTGTTCTATCTTTTATCTTGGTAGGTGCCCCACTCATTAAGAACTTACGAACAAAATTGCTTGCCTTTCACATTTTGGAAGCCTTGCTGCCTGGCTATTCAGAGCCATTGCAAATTAATCAGGTAAGAAGCTGTTTTTTGAACATCACTTTATTCCAGTGTATGCAGGGATATACTGCTAGAAGTCAAAACATATTGTCTATTTTGGCTATTTATGTATGCAAATTACAGCTATGGCCAAGAATTTAGCATCACCCTATAGAATTAACTAATTGTGCTTCATAAAGTCGAATGAAACCTGCCGAATAATGTTACATACTGAATTACATACAATGTGTGACTTACAATACCACCACTTTGTATATATATATATATATATATATATATATATATATATATATATATATATATATATATATATATATATATATATAAAATAATATAATTTTTTTTTTTTTTTGAAAGCTCCACTGTAGCTCTAAACTAGTGTGATAACCGTTCCATTAACCCTGTAATCTATCTTTCTTCAGATTGTAGATAAACTGTTTGGGCTGGTGTCTGCCTGTATGTGGGAAGAACCTCTAGCAATCAGCAAAGAACAAGAGAATCAAGCTGAAAACTCCAAGCAGGTAATCTTAGTGTTCTAGAACATTGGGTGAAGGACACCACACACACTACTGTGTGTGGCTTTGTTTTGTGTAGATTTAAAATGGAAATTACACATGTAATTAATAATAATAATGATTGACATGTATGTTGATCAGCTTTGTATAGTATAACTAATTATGATACTTTAGAAAATAAGTTGCGATAAAGAGCTGGACTGCAATCCATATAATTGAGAACCCTTCTTAAAGGCTATTTATCACACATATGCTGTATATTGCACATTAAGGATCTTAAATGCTGTATAAAATAAACATTACAACTTAAACCTATAGGCATAAAATATATAACAAACATGATATATACTTTTTCTTTTAACTGCATTTTTCAGGGTTCTGACAACGAAGAAGAGTGTGTTCCTATTGGAGATTTTTCGTTTGATCCAGATAAACTGATTTGCTGCTCAATGGAGAGTGGGAATGTGCTGTCCCATGGATCAGGAGGGAAAGGCTATGGGTTAGCTACAACAGCTATAACATCAGGCTGCTTTATTTGGAAGGTGAGAATTAGATTATTCTTAGATTTTCTTCATTTTGTAATGTAGTGTTTAGTTAACCATGACAGTAAGCTTTCATTCATTGTCGAACAAAAACAAGAAATAGAATGAGAAATCTGTTAAATAACACAAAATAGGTCAAATAAGATCTCTATAAAAGCTCTTAAAAATAAATAAATAAATAAATGAATAAATAAATAATCAATAAATATATGTAGTATTTAAAAATAAATGTTTATCAAAATCCACTGACTAGACCATTCCAACCAGCAACCTAATGGGTTGGAGTAGATTTCTGTAGCCACTGCTGGCTCGGCAGATTTTCTGCCTATGTTTGTTCTGATCAATGATCCTACAAGAAGAAAGCTGCCATATGCGTTTAATATGTTGCTTCTAAGAACTGAAGCCAGAAGTGCAAGAGCACTGTGATAAGTACCATTATACTGCTTGGATGAGTTTGATACCTTGACACATGAAGCCTCAGTTATATGCCTACCTAATTACTTAAAAGACTTTGATCACTCCAGGTTATTAATCGTAAGTGTAATTTCACTGATTGCTTTAACTATTTGTTTCCATCCCTGTTTCCTTTTCTCTCGCTGAACCATAATGCTTCAGTTTAACTGATAGGGCATCCTCTGTTTTCCACAACAGTGTAATGTTGGCTTTGTCTTTCAGTTTTACATCACCAAGGAGAACAGAGGGAATGAGGGCACGTGTGTGGGGGTGTCCCGCTGGCCCATCCGAGACTTCAACCACCGCACCACGACGGACATGTGGCTTTACCGTGCCTATAGTGGCAGCCTGTACCATGGTGGAGAGCTGGGTAGAGTGCTGCCCACCTTCACGCAGGGAGATACCATCACCTGCATATTGGACATGGAGGCCAGAACCATCTCCTTTGCCAAGAACAACAAGGTACAAGCACAGCAGCATGAATTTTGTGGCAGACCAGACTTGCACATGAAAATCAAGCATGCCAGTTATTCTAGCATTACAATCAAATTCAGGTTATTGTTGTGTGTGATTCAAACTATCTCCATTCATTTTGTTGAATTGCAGAAACATTATATTCTGTTTAAGCTAATGGCTTTGAATTGTAGTCAATTTGCTAGGTATGATCAAAAAGTGCTTGACTTTAAAAAATAAATAAATAAATAAATAAAAAAAAAAAATTCTAATGTGTGTGTGTGTGTGTGTGTATATATATATATATATATATATATATATATATATATATATATATATATATATATATATATATATATATATATATTGTAACAGATGGCGGTGTTGCTTCTTGAAGATGTTGATGCCACAGAGTTGTTATCCCTGGTCAGTGTTTTATAGCAGTGTCCTGGATTATCCCTGTGTCATGTTTTATAGCAGTAACCCTGGAGAAAAAGTAAGTGAGCTGGTATTAATTCAGTGAGTTTTGATGAGTACCACCTAGTAGATATTATGGCTATCATCTATAGGATCCTGAACTGGAAATATACCCTGAATACAAGACACAAGCTAAGCTACTGCTGAACATGTAATTCAGTTTTCATTCACAAACTCTCTACCTTTTGTTTGATTTTTTTGTTATTTTTTGGTAATGTTTTCAACTTACGTTTGGCTTTTTAACTCCATTTAGCATTAAGTAATTTTCAGTTAGACTTCAATAGGATAGCTTATTAAATAGTGTGTATACCATTTTATTAAATAGTCATAAATGTATATTAAATGTAAATATAGACATTGTTATATAGTAGCCATTTTAGTTGTGCTGTTTTCTGCCTTAATGCCTGCACATGTAACTATTCCCATGGAAACTGACATGTTTAGAGATTGTTGTCACGTCATCTAATGCATGAAACCTTGCACCATCAAAAACAATTTGTACCTCGTTGCCGGATCACCATTATCTTAAGTTCCTTGGAAAGGCTGTTTTCTACATTCCTGACAGAGTTTGCTCAATAAGAGATAAGTAGTTTAGACTGGAGAATGCTGAACCTGTATGGTTTCCTGTTGCAGGTAGCTCTGTGTGACCTTCAGATGCGAGGGATGCCCCGTGACCTCTTGCCAGGGGACCCGCTGTGTAGCCCTCGAGCCACAGTGCTTGTGGAAGCAGGCATCCAGCTCATGCGCAGACTCCATCGCCACGACAGCTGGACTGCATCCATCAACAAATACATGCAGGCCAGGCTGGAGCGGATCAGTCCACTAATGAAAGAAGGAAGAACTGGAAAAGTGAGCAGATCACAAAGTAAGCACAGTCCTAAAATTGCTTTCTTATCCAAGCTGGTTTACAGTAAAGGCAAATTGCTGCCCATTTATACTGTATCCCTGTAATTGGGACTGCTATTAGGGGCTGATGTATCCAGGGACAGTGTGTGTATGTGCAGCGCTAACTTAAAGTCCCCTGTGAAGGGATATACCGTAGTGGAAGCAGTCATACTGGTACGTATGTCACGCTTCAAGGTTTTTTTTTTTTTTTTTTTTTTTTTTTTAATATCTGAAGAACTGCTTATCCAATTGCCATAAAACTTGGTACTAACACTTTTTAGCGCAAGGTATTGAGAATATCAGATTCTCAGGATGCATGCAGTTGTCAGTCTGTGTGCCATTTTTGCAAATGTCTGGAGAACTGCTTATGAAATTGTGATAGAAGTCATTGTCATCAATGTTTTCATGATACAGATGGCTGCAGTTTTGAGTTTACCGCCGGAGGATGATTGTTACTGACACACTGTTACTTTTCCTGCAGCAGTTGGCTGTAACTTGTTTAAGAGAGCAGCCTCGGATGTGAAGGAGAAGATTCCAGATGCAGAGTGTGGGGAGGCAGTCCCGTGCCTCTCGAAGCTCGCAGAGCCTCAGCTGACTGCACTCTGTTCTGAGGTGTGGCCAGTGCTGGCTGTGATTGGGGGAGTGGACAGTGGGCTTAGAGCTGCAGGACAGTGTCAGCATAAACCCAGCAGCCGGAGAGCCACGCTGTTAGGGGTATTGAAAGAAGGATGTTCATCAGCCAAGCTGCAGTGGGAAGAGGTCGACATGACTGTCAGGTAATCATAATAAAAATACAAAAATGATGTAGAAATTAGTTAGTAGGGCAGGCCTTGAGCTTCCTGACAGTTTGTTTGTAAAATATAGTTCAACATTCCCCAAAGTCACTCTAGACCCCAATCTAGAATAAATTAGTTGTGTGTTTTTCAGCTACTTGCCAATAAATAATGAGAGAAAATGCCATTAGCTTGCATAGTGTACTGGGTACACCCCAGTTGTTTGACTTCAAACTTAACCAAATTTCCCTTAACTAAGAATAAGCAGTGTATTTTGTGTCATTTTGCAATTCCTGGGGGGAAAAAATAAATTGACAGACTTTGATGCTCTTGAACTGTAGGTATCAAACACACAGTCAACTACTACAGTATATCAAATATTATATGATGTACAACTGCTTTGATTTGTATATAGTACAGTGTAAAAAAGTAAACCTGGATTTCATGGATTTTAAAAAATACTGGTTAAAAAAAAAAAAAAAAATTGTAAACATTAATCAGTATTTGTGGTGGTCTCGTGGGTTTTAACTTACAAAGGAGTGACTTTTTTATGGGACACAGAACAGTACAATAAATGTTTTCTTCCTGTAAGACTTTCTCTTTTGCTTGTCATTTATGTAACTACATCCGTCTACCTCCATCTGATCTTTTCATTGTGTGCTTTCCTCTGTTTCCTGGCCTTATCATTTAGGTTCTTTTTTTTTTTTTTTTTTGTTTCTTCCTTTTTCTCTCCGCATGTCTTTTGCCCTCCCTCTCCTTGTTGCATGTTGCGGTTCTCCTTCCACTAACCAAGCTTCCTGAATTCTTGGTCACCCAGCGACACCCCGTTGTCCTCCCTGGAGCCCTGTGAAGTGCCCCAGTTGGACGTTGCCCGATTCAAGGGCCTGAAACCTTCTGTCTTGTTAGACCTGATCTGCCTAACCGGAGTGCTGGAGGAAGAGGAAAACCACATCAGCAGGAGGGCACCAAACAAGAGGGAATCGGAAAGCAGCCAAAGGAGCGAACTGGAGCAGAGACTGGATGAAGACCTAGCTAGGGTCGTGATGGGTGAGGATGGGTGTCCAGAAGCAGTTATTGTATTGGATGGCTTGGAAACTACGACTATACCGGCTGAGGATAAAGTGACCAAAAAAGAATATCTGACAGCAAACAAAGAGAATGTAAATGAACAGGAGGGCAGCCTAACCTCCCAGGCAAACAATCGGACTGACCTCTTTTCCTCTGAGCTGCGTGCGGTGCAGGTGTCCTACCTGTTACTTGGGGCACTGAAGTCTCTTGCTGTTATTCTGAGCTGTGGGAAATTTGCAGATATGCTTTTGATACCAAAGTTGGAGGCCAGTAGTCAGAATGGGCCAGAAACAGCCAAGACTCTGATTAGTGTAGAAAACAGGGAGCTGCGATCGGTCCTGCAGTTCCTGGTGCGGAGCATGGTGAAGTGGGCAGTGAGGACCTGCCCCATTAAGCAAGTTGTCTCCCTGTCTGACTTGGAGCGTGCCCAGATTATGATCTTCAAGGGAGCTCTGAACATGCTGCAGGAGGATTCTGGGACAGCAGACCATCAAAAAGGTACAGACTTTTTCCAGTATATCCAGTTTATTGTGGATGTGTGTCCTCTCCCCAATCATCAGTAGTATTCAGCTGCATTGTTTGATGTGCTATATTGTTTATTTGGGGGGAGTTTAAATAAGCCAGATAACAACCTGCAACAAAGCCATTACTACTTGTACTCAGGAAGTGTTTTTGGCTGTGATTTTATTTTTTTGGAAGTTCTTGCTGTATCAATGCATAAACCTTATTTGAGACTTTGGCTACTTGAGATGTCATGTTCTTGCAATAAGACAGTAAACTCAATTAGAACATTTTTATTCCTTTTGTATTTATTTATTGGATTTTAGTACAGTAAATCATTACAGAACATGCATGCATACATGTATTACATTTTCTTAGTGTTAAAAACTGACAACTTACTAAATCCAGTCAAAGCATTGTCTAAGTTAGCACTTGTGGCAACATTCAAAGTAGATAGGTAGGTGTGTGTGTGTGTGTGTGTGTGTATGTGTGTGTGTGTGTGTGTGTGTATGTATATATATATATAACATGTATGTACATACATACATATATCATCGGATGTATTGCTGCTCGTGTAGTATACATATAGACTCAGCCACGGTGACTGGACATGACTGAAACCGTGGGACGCCGTCCCAAGGTGCTCTTTCCTGTACGTGCTCCATCCTGCGGATGAGATGTTAAATCAGTGTCCTATTGTAAGTGACTCTGCATATAATGCACAGTTCACAGCCTACCTCTGTAAAGCACTTTGTGATGGTGGTCCACTATGAAAGGCATGATATAAAAATAAAGGTAATAGTAATAATTACTCTAAACCTTTCACAAAAATGATTTCATTCTTTTCATTTGTACCTCTACCAGGCAATAAAAGCATAAACCAAGGTAGACTAACACTTTTCTTTCTTTTTTTCCAGAATCTGGGACTGTCACCTGTCCTCCATCGCAGACAATGTCTCAATCGTCAAGCACACGATCTCTATACAGCAACGGCTCGGACAGTAATGCTACTTTCTGTATGTCCAATGAAGCATCTGCGTCCTCCTCCAGCAACGACTTGGCAGCCTCCCTACTCACTGTGCTGCAGGCAGATGGACTGGAGAACTTCAACCCTTTCCTCCCCATCAATCTGCTGCAGTAAGTAGTAACATGCACTTTGTTGAAGAGTTGTATCTGAAAGGCTTTGGTTTTCATAGAAGTAATGCCATGTATTTTACAATTTTGTGTAGTCATTAACATACCGTTTAAAAACATATTGACTTTGCAGCATAATACAAAACAAAATCCATCTATCAGTGATCACTAAGTGGGGTTCACTAAAAGTCAAATTATGTTATTTGTCTAGTTTGTAATTTGTCTGATGTAAGCCTATTTTTTTTTTTATACTATCGTCTCAATGACTCTAAGTACTACATTGCATATATATTATACAGCAGTATGCTGTTGGTGGATCCCAGGGAGTATAATTGTTCAGTCTGTCAGTTGTTCAAATTATTGTATAGAAGAATGTGGGTAAGGCATGCATAGTAGTTTATTCCTTATACACATGGAGTCGTCATGACCGCCTAGAACTGTGTTTTTACTCCAGATGTCCATCCCCAGTTGGAACTACTGAAAAGCCAGCATCAGGTAAGTGGCTGAGCCTGTTCACTAACCACTGTTTTCTGCTCTGCAGAACATCTAACCTCTGAGTCCCCTGCATCCCAAAGAAGAGCAGCTGCATATTCATATTTCCAAAAGACAATGGGGTTTCAAATTTAAGCTTTGTGTCTTCGCCCCCATCCACCCACGTCATGTTACCTAATGTTTCCTATTGAACTTTGTTTATCAGCTACTTTCTTCCAGATTTTGCTTTCTTTGCAAAAATGAATACACAGAAATAACTTGGGGTATGAAATGTAGCTCTGCTCTTTTGGTTTAGTGCATCCTTTGTGTCTTGGCTTTTTAGGCGGATGGTGTTAGCGAGGTTCCCTACCCTGGCTGGACTGCTCAATAACCCCATGTTGTACCCCAGCTTCAACATGGCAAATTCTGCTTCCTGTGACGGCTTTTCAGAACAGCGGCCTTGCTTCGTAGGACCACACACCCGGGCTAATAATCCACCTGGTAAGGCAGGAGGATTTGGGAAAGTAAACATCCTTGTGCCTCTAGGCTTCGCAGCTGGTGTTACCAGGAAACGGTGTCCTTGAGTTGTGTTATGGCTTTTGTAGGCATAAATGTGTAGCAGAAATGCCTGTGACTGCATGCTTTGGGGGGAAAACGCCTGTGCTAAACTAACATACATTTAGTATATAGTTGGTACTCGCTTATGCTGTTTTTTAATTTATTTTTTAGAGTATACAGTCTATTGGTTCATGGCACATCAGTTCCAAGAAAAATACTTTATATTGTCGTATTGGATTTTCCCATCCACCTGTATCCTTGTGTAAACGCATCAAGCAGTGCCCCTTACGGCCAAGGATGACTGGGAAAGCAAAATATTTACATTACAATATCATGGCCTTCTTGTACATGAATGTGGATGCCTATTTATATGATCTGTATCTCTTCATCTCCTTATGCATTGCAGTGTTTTTGTAATTGATTAATCTAATTCTGTAGTCAAAGGGCAGCATCTGTTTTCATGCATGACTTTGTACGTTGTTTTTAAAATTTTTAGAACGATCCCAAATGTTTATTCCTGTACGGTTGCTAGAAATGGGATTCTCCATGAGACATATCTACAAAGCAATGGAAGATGCAGGTATACGAATCTTACTTGCGTATAAAAAAAGCATACCTAAAAGATTTTCAAATTGAATCATGTGGAATGGAGCTTCATTGGACTTTACTGAAAGTATTGCTTTCATCGTGCATGACTGTCATATTTGTTTTTGTGGGCTTGTGTGTGACATATCTTTTGAACAAAGTCAAATGATTGCAGTAAATTCCTGAAAAGTACATTCCTCCCTGTGTAAAGATACATGTTACGTGTTCTTGTAAAGTGTAATGATTCGTTTCAGTATGTGATGCAATTTGTAGGTTAAAGTAAAGCGTTATTTTAACTCCTGTGAACTGAATTCTCTGCTTTTCCCTCCCAGGAGTCACTGGAGAAGCAGACGCCCGCACTATTGAGGTGCTGGCTAGCTGGATGCTGGAACACCCCCTCACAGAGCAGCAGCTGATAGATTACCCATCCGCAGAGAACCCCAGTGAAACTGGAATAGTCTCCCCTGAGGGACCAGAGACCGTCCAGCGGCCAGAGTCGCCCACTCCTAACTCCCATCCCGAGGGGGATGAAAGGTACCAAATTTACTTCATTTTGTTTTTTTATATTTTAGATTTATTGACCTCTGCTGATTTTAGACACACGTTTTTGTTTGTTTTTTGCCACTTGATCTTTAAAGTCTGCAGAGTTAAAGGGTCATCAGTTAACATCTCATCCAAAGTATAGTACCTGTTACAGTACAAGCCACCTTACAACATGCTGCTCAGAGGGAAGAGTGGTCTCTAATTCGCCAGTGTAATAGGGGTGTGGGAATCTGCTCTGATTGATTGGAGAGAGAGACTGATGTTGAAATGGTGCTCAGAATTTATTTACACAGCAAACGAGAAGACACAGGCGAATATACAAATGTACAACAAAAGGAAAAACATCTAACAACAAAGTGGGCTATGAATATGGCTCTTTCGCTTGCTATAAAGTGAGGTCCCGTTGACACACCCCTGTACTTTAGGATTTAACAATCCCGAAACGAATCCTTGACAAAATAGGAAAATAGTCAAAACACTGACCCAGGTTCCAGGTCAGATGTTTGGTTTATGTTTGTTCCTTTCTACTTTCGTTGCGGTGAAGGGCTTTATGTAGCCTGTAATCCCTAGCGGCACACACAGCTGATAAAGCAAGTCTCACGCAGAGTGTCTGGTTTGTAAGTACAAACCCACACTCAATTGTGTGTGCAGGGCCTTGCCCCTGCCACTAGAGTCCTGCATCGGGACGGGTTCAGGTTGGAATATGAACTTTTTTTGTGATTCGGGTGTGGGTCAAAAAAAATTTGGGGTTTGGATTTGAATCGCCAAAAATGTTTTCTGTCCTTTTCAGCCTACTCGTCTGTAACCTTTTCCCAAATAACGTATGAGAGGGTAAATGTACCAGTATTTCCTGCACTAAAACAGGAGGCGATTAGAGAGGAGTCAGCTGACTAAGCAGTGTTCTCGGTTTGTATTGCCACTTGTTTGATACGTAGCAAGATTCTTTTATCACGTCTGCTTGGTGATATTAAAAGTGCCTGTGGACGAGGTGAAACAAAAGATAACGCAGGGTTTGTGTCATGTAGTGGGCAATAGTTCAAGAGGTAAATCAGAAGAGTGAAATTCTTTTGGAATTATAACAAATGATAATAATGAACATTTAACTGGATTAGTAGCTTGTAAAATCATTGTTTTTGTGAACTACAGCCATGAAACTGGTACATCTCTGCAAAAGCACAGGTGTAGCTCCTTTTCAACTGGTGGCACAAAAGGAATGGACAGGTATTTTATAGTAAAGTAGAGATAGTTAGTTAATATGTTACAATGTTATTATATATCCAGACCACTACCACGGGAGCTACCACGCTGTATAGCTTATTATATAAACTCAATCTGTATGTGAATGTGAGAGTCAGTCGACACAGGCAGTAGGCAAAGGACAAACACTTGTGGGTTCGGGTCAGGTTGCAGATCTTATTAAAGCGGGTCGGGGTCGCGGGTTAGACGGTGCTGCAGCGGATTGCGGATTCAGGTCGGGTCCTTTAGTAACTGATCGTAAAAATCAGATCTGCGCAGATCTCTGCCTCCCCCAGCCACCAACACAAGTTTTCTACACAGCAACACTTGACCTGTATTGCAACACCTGTGTTGACCAGACCCAGACAAAAAACTAATACCTTATATTTTCATAGCTTTATAAATATGTCTGTGTCACATGTTAAAATAATCCTTATTGTGGAAGATGTAGGAAATCTCATGTTGAATATAATAAATAAAATAAAATAAAAACTTGGCTTCAAAATAGTGTTGATTTTTCTACATTTTTTATTTAAATATCTTATGCAGACCTAGGTTGTCGACATTGAACTGTAATGAAAGTATTTCTTTTGTAGAACTGCAGTGTAAATACGTGTGTTGGAGAGGGCTTTGACGGCTCTTTTTTTTTTTTTTTTTTTTTGTGCTGCAGCTTAATCGCGGGTCTGGATCATGTTGAAAGAGAGAATTTCCTTGATGTCCACCTCACCCGAAACAGGCCTCCCCCAGCACGCAGGCAGCGCTCCAGTCTGGGACAGCGATCTTTCTTCAGGAGAGCTGGTACGTTCGTCTGTGGTTTAAGAGTATTTGAACAGTCCGAAAAGCAAGTGAGCTCTGAACAAACTGCAGTCTTGAGATGGACTTAAATGTAATGTAATGCCAAATACAAAAAGCTCTTTTTGACATGTTCACCTAAAGTCATTGAACAGTAGAAATGTTAAATAGTAAGTAACTTCTAATGACATTTGAACAGCTTTTTTCCCCCTTATGTTTTCATGATATTTGCAATAGTTTTAATTAGTGCTGTTGCTCAGATATTGAGTTTTAAATATTTTTTCATTTGACCTGGGGGAAAAGCTATTTTGAAAAGCCCAGCTCTTTATCGAAGTTGGCAAAATCTAACTTGTCCGCATTCTGGTAATACAATCTCTACACATGCACAGGAAGCAGCAGCGTAGTATATAATTCGAAAGTAATTGAAATATCTCAACATATTTCAACACAAGAAAAGTAGGATTGGGCAAGGTAGTAATATAATGCCTCTAGTTCTAATAAAAGATAAGGGGTTGATTCCAGAACACTGGTTTCACACCTTTTTAAAAAACTTCTTGTTTGCTTTTTAGACTCTCCTTCCCCCAATCTGGTGCCGCCCTTGTTTGGTCGTGAGCAGGGGGCAGCGGACTGGCCTGAGAGAGAGGAGACTCACCCCTTCCCTGCAGAGGAGGAGCCTGAGCTGGGCTTCATGGACGATACGCAGCATGAGGATTCCTCCGAGGAGCTTTTCACACCCGACTTCACGAATGCTGAGAGAGACACCTTGTGGATAGTAGAGGTACTTACCTGTCTAATAAGTTGCTATATTTCTTTGTGTAGTTATGAGAGACAGCCTTGCACAGCAGAGGTGCTTTGAGTGCCAGACTAATAGGTTATTGGTTTAGCTTGGGACCTGTCCTTACTGTGTTTTTATGCTTTTGTATATGACAGGGAGGAGAGAACCAGGCTGAACCTGGGGAGATGGTGGAGTGTGAGCTCTGTGAGACTCTGACCTTGCAGTTCAACAGCCACATGAAAAAAACCCACCCAGGATGTGGGCAGGGCGCAGAGCGCTGGGGTTACCGTAGCAATGGTACATACGTTAATGGCTGGTTTGGAGGGGAGTGTGGCTCCGGTAGTCCGTACTACCTGATGTGCAGTACCTGCAGAGAGAAATATCTTGCTGCCAAAATTGACGAAAACCATTTCAAATCCAACAGGTGATTAAAATCGTAATTCTGATGATATATATGTACAGACCAGATTGTAATTTTAATTTTATTGACAGTACATAGGTGCAAAGAGGTTGAGGCACTTTTGTCAGGTTAGTATATTATACTTTGTATGTTCAAAATAGTAAGGAGAATAAGTGTAGTAAAAATATATATAGCAAGAAATACAAAATATCTTTATCAGTGCCATTATTTGTTATTATTACATAACCAAAATCAACTTTTATCCTGTGGTGAAATTTGATTCAGACACATTATTGTATCACGTATTATATCACGTATAGTAATGGAGAGCATCCTAATCTGGGGATATGGGAAGATGCCTGTCCACCCGTCTTCACTTATGTATACATGTTACACACGCACAACCTTACAGATAATTGCTAAAACTTCCATAGATCTAGTTCTGGTGTTTGTATAGCAATTGTTTTAAACATTCTAGTACTTATGGTCGAGTAAAACTGTAGTTTGTTTGTTTTTTCAGATTGAAGAATTTGGCCTCTGATTTAATTGGGGGATTGGATAACAGTTCAGAAGGTATCTGTCTGACATTATACCTGATGGTTGTATCATGCAGCCTGTCATTAGGGGAATAGTGTAGGGTGGTTTATAAAGTTGATTGGGGACTAAACAACATATAATGTATTGCATTCTTGTTTACTATTTGCCAACATCAGTCAACCGACCTGTTAAGAAAACAACCATTGTTTTTTTTATCTCTAATTCTAAATGCTGTAACATAATGTGCAAGTATAGTACTGTACAGTAGAATGAAGCAAAAAAAAAAAGCCTGCTGTGTATATACTATACTAGCACAGTGTTCAGTGTCACAGAGGGGACCAGTTTGTTGCAAGGGATTTTATGTGCATCTGATGTTTTACAGAAGAGTGGGAGCTGTTAGACCTTGAGGATGGTGACAGACTGACAGGACTGGAAGATTTTGGCTTCCTTTCGGGGTCTCTAGGGCTGGATGAGAAGAAGCAAGTTCCTGATCCAGTCCCATTCACAGAAGAGGACCCTCTGGGAGCTCTAGTTACAAGCGCTACCAGCAAAAAACATTCACAGCTTCACAAAGGTAAGTGTTACTTTACTTTTTGTTTTTGATTATGTCGTGGAAATGTGATCATTCTTCAAGGTAATGGTAAAGTACGGTAACCGTTTTTATACTATTATAGCTGGTTTCCTGTCTTTAAATTATACTTCCTTATATGCCAAATGGACTACCAACCTCATCGTTTGTTCAGGAAATTGGAATTTCCACAAACAAAAGATGAGATTCTGTTTTCTTCCTTCCTATTTCAGGCTCACGCAGTGCTGAGGAGAAGGGTTCTTCTGCCAGACAGAGCCTGGGAGAGCAGGCTGCCTCTCTCCGAGATCCCCAGGACCGTCTGCTGGCACTGAGGCGCATCACAACCACCACACAAATCCTCCTGGCGCAGGGCATAGTCATGAAGGCGTTATCCAGGATTTCTGCCAGGTGTGAACCGTACTAAATAAGATGCTGTATCAGTGTGTGAGTTGTTAACTTGAGTACCAGTGGAGCTTAAACCTTGGTTTCTAACAAGTAAATCCTTGAATTTTTTTACAGAATAAACATTATTGTTCAGCAATGAAATCTAAAAAAAAAAAAAAGTTTTGGTTTTCACAAAATAAAGTATGCACACCAGGAGCGACGCGAACGACACGAATACAAAAATAGAAAACGCAACTGTAGCTAGTTTTGCTCCTTTTGTGAAGAGGAAATAAAATAAATAAAACACAAAGAAATAGAGTATGGGTACACCAAAGAAGAAAAAAAAGAAACAGTTGGGGGAATACCACCAGCTTGTTAAAGAGCTAATGTGTTTATTATTATTGGTCAACATTATTAAAACAAAGCAGCATCATTTTACAGAAATACGAAACCTGTGTGTGTGGCGCTCCCCGTCAATTGTCCTGCTATTTCTTGCCATGTGGCGTCCTTCTTTTTATTGTCTTTTTATAACCACAGACACTGGCATCATAAATAACATTTCATTTTATGCCTTTAATAATTAAGTTCTCATTGTCCATATTTTTATTTATTTCTGCGTGAGCGACAGTGACAGTCACTTTGACCATATTTCTGATTGGTCCATTGTGACGCGAACAGCGCGTAGCACTAATACAAATAAAACAAATGTATTTCTATATTTGCTCAGTTGAAATCAATAGTTTTAATTATTTTTTGTGCGCACAGAAGTACTCTGTTTGTTAACATTTATACATTTAGCGTACATGGAAACCACCTTTTAGGCTCAGTTCACTGCAGTTTCACTGACACACTTGCCACTTAACCATAAACATAATTACTCCTAAAGTGATTGTCAGCGGCTTATTTGAAAGGTAAGAACTTGGTCTAATTAGCTGCCGTTTATGTATTATTTATATAGATAGATTTTTTATTTTTTATTTTATTTTAATTTTTTTTTTTTAACAGAACTGCCCCTTTAGTGATAGTCACGCCCCCCCTTACTGACTCTCCGCACCCTCCACTTTGCGCACCACTGCACTAGATGAATTACTTTTATAAAGGGGAGAGGTTAATGGTTAAATACCAGATATATTTAGAGGGTAGACATAATTTTGAGAGCTCTATTGAAACCATGGGTGTGCATTAAACTTCTGTTTAATGGGATGAATGACCTGAAAATTACACAAAGTAAATCTCAACAACAAGAAAACAATATATAAGTTAAGATATCTGATATTTCACTCCCAAAAAAATGTGTTCTTAGGGAGCATATTGTGATATTCTGAGAATGATTGTCTTTTTAATGATTTCGGATTAATAAAGCAGATGGTTTGCTTTTGCATTATGCGTTATGTCCTCTCCCCCTCCTTTTCTATCTCAAGTGGCTCAGTGTGTAGCCAGTCTAGTGGTCTGGAAGCCCTGGGCCTCGCTGACATTCGTATCCTGGTTCGGTTAATGTGCCTGGCTGCAGCAGGAAGAGTTCACACAACCATTGAGGGGTTTGGATTTGGAAGAGGCACCACTGCAGAGAAGACAGGCTCTGTCTGCCTCACCTTCCTGAGCTCAGCCATTGGCTGCTTGGTATCAAACAGTCCCTCCGCTTACCGGGAGCTGGTAGACATCTGCACCCAGGTAGCAACAGACATGAATTCATCTTTTCTGTGATGTACTGCTGTTCCTGACGTTGAGATTAAGTTAAATACTATGCTTGTGCAAATGAGCCTGGCTCTTATGAGCAGTGGTTTAAACACTTGCGTGGGCTGCAGGTGTTCACCAGCATGTGCACATTCTCTGCCCTGTAACACAAGATGAGTAAATTATATTTGATCATACAATGATGGCATTGAATTCTTGACAACATGATTAATAGGATTTGTCTTTACCTGCGAATTGAAGAATTTACCATCACCATGCTAATAATGAGTTCCTAGTAACAAACACATATTAATTACTGTTAAATGACTGTAGTTGAACTATATAACACATCCACTGCTGCATGCCACCACCACCTCATGAGTTCTCTGTGTTTAGTAAATAACTGTACTTTTCTTATTTACCTTGACTTTGTTCAGGACTTGATCGCTGCAGCAACAGGAATGAATACTGGAGCTATCAGTGACCCGCAGCAGAAAAAACGACACTTTCCTGTATTTAAAGGACCAGCAAAAGAGACCATAGAGGTGACCTCCCCAATGTTCCTGGTAACTCAAACCCTGGTCTCGCTGCTAACACAGAAGGGAATCCGCCACCGACAAAGCCCAGAGAGAGCAGACACAGAGCCTAAGGGTGAGAGGTTGGGAAATCTGACATTGATTGCAAATTTAGTATAAATAAACCCTTAATCCTACAGTGTAATTCCCATACAGGTAATTCCCTTACTCCTGCCTCAGAAGCCCGTTTAGGCGACATTGTACATCAAGTGCAATGGTTAGAGTTGAGGACAGGGAGCCAGGGGTTTGAGGGTTCAAATCCCATAGATCCTAACTCGCTTTGTTAACGACACAGGGCTGCTTTACCTCCCAGTTGTGGTTGTAGTGTTTTTCTAATGGAAATATTGCATTTGGGTTACTCTGGTTGTTAGCTTTTATTTTTTTTTAAATTGATTTTAACAATGATGCCAGTTATTTATTTTAATTTTTAACTGTTTACTTATTTTGTAGATGCTGGTAGCCCCGTGGGTGTAGGTGCGTTTGTGCCACACTCAGCTGTGCGTGTTGGGCCCCTGGAGCTGGCCAATGCACTGGCAGCATGCTGCCTGTCCGTGAGACTTACCAACACAAACAGGCAGTGGGCTGCTCAGCAACTTGTGCAGGCTCTGGCTGTGTCCGAGAGAGACAACCCCATTAGACCCCAGACTTACACAGACATGGCAGGGGACCTGCGAAAGTGCCCAACATTGAAACTGGAAGCACATCACAGCAGGGTAAGGAGTTACATGCTGTAGTAACCTCCCAGCTGTATTTCAAAAACACTATTGATTTTTTAAAAGTTTTAGTTTTAGACTTGTACTGGTTGTAGAAATACCCAAGATCATTCTTTTTAGAGTAGGGATATATAGTTCAACTATATTTGCACCACTCTAACCTGCTTTGTATTGACCCAGGTCACAAGTTGCAGTTGGTGCATTGAAAAGGGCTTGCTTGCCACTGGTGCCCAAGATGGAACTGTGCGACTGTGGAGCATCACCAAGACTACTGGGGAATTGCACTGCACATGTAGCTGCAGCATTAGGTAGGGAAAAAATTGCTTGAATTTAGTAACTTACTGTACATGATAGAAAATCCTTGGTTATTACCTTTTTGAATAGAAAAAAAACTATGTTCTTACTACATCCTCTAAGACAGGGGTTCCCAAACTGTGGGCTGCAGGCCAAAGGTGAGCTGTGGCACAGTCCCGAGGGGCGGCGGGAGTGATGACATTCTGTGTGTTACTAATGAAGAAAAAATATAAGATTCAAATGAAAATATTACCATTTAGATTAAGTTTATGTAGTGTTACAGATTTTAAAATGTTTTTAATTTGTCATTGTTCTTAAGAAGTGCTAATACTGGGCTGCAGTGCCTGATACAGCTGAACAGTTTGGGAACCCCTGCTCTTAGACATAATAAATTAGGAGAAAGCACCTGTGGTAGTATCAGCTCAATTTGTGTTGCCTGATCCCTAATAGCATGGAGAACTCCGGCCCAGGCAGCAGCATGGGGATTGAAATATCCGCAGTTTACTGGAGTGCTAGTGGGACGTTTCTTGCTGTTTTCCAAGAGAAGCTGGTCAACATCTGGACAGTAAATGGTAACAGATCTTTGTTCAAATGGTTCTGTATCTGAATCCTGTTCACAAGGTTGTCGATCTGGGCTAAGGGCCCACGTGGCCTTTAAGATCCCCACAGCTTCCGTAGCTGGAAACATTTGTTGCTTTAAAAAAAACGATTGGCATGAAGGAAGTTCCCCATAATCTTATTTCCTCCTGATCATTAAGTGGGTTGTAGCAGTAAAGCAACAAGGAAATTGGGCATTTCATTTGGTAGGACTGGGGTAAAATGAAGATAAAAAAATGGATAACATTAACGTCATGATGTCATGTATTGAGAATCTTGAATAATATATAATCAGTGGTGCTAACGATCGTGAGAAACATTTTTGTGTATTTTTTTTGTTGTTAGGTTCACAGTGTCATGTGGAGAGGCAGCCCTCGTGGGTGACAGCCATCTCATGGGTGGATACTCGCATGCCGTACCCCAGCCAGGGAGCCGCAACCCAGGGTGGATCTGCTGAGAACCTGCTTGTCGGCAGACTGGATGGATCTCTGTGCTGGATAGAAATCACAGAGACTTTTCATACTGAAAGCATTGAACTGACCCATTGCCAAAGGAATAATGGTGCGTCACTGAAATGTTTATTTCAGTAAAAACAGCAATGATGAATTGTGTGTCCTGGGTTCAGTTACAATGAGGACACATGCATTCCTACATTTTCTTTTTTTTTTTTTTTTTTTGTTTAACTTTTTTTCTTTAGTCCACTAGCCTTAACCATATCTAACACACTACTCCTGATTTCCTGTATTCACAGCAGCTGTTCAGTGTGTTGCCTGGCACAGTCTGGATAAGCCTTTTGCAGTTGGATACCCAGATGGAAAGATTTTGATCTCCACCACAGAGCCCTATGACACAGGCAGTCCGCTCATACTGTCTGCCTTTCCTGTAAGAAATACCCCAGCGGGTAGAAATATGTCATTCAATTATGAACAGGGGGGAACTTGTTCAGGGAGGCAGTGTGGTCCAATGGTTAAAGTCCAAGACTTGTAACCAGAAGGTCACTGGTTCAAATCCTACCACTGAAAGGGACACATTATGTGACCCTGAGCAAGTCACATAACCTCCTTGTGCTCCATTCTGCGGATGTGATGTTAAATCAATGTCCTATTGTAAGTGACTCTGCATATATGATTAACTTCTATAATTATAGATTAACCTCTATAATTTATAACTATTTTTCTCAGGAGAGCATATCTGACCTGAAATGGGACCCCACAGGACACCTGCTGCTCTCAATGGCCAGAGCTGAGATGGTGAAGATCTGGGGCCGGGTGGGAAGTACCTGGCTTACTGTGCACTCCCTGTTTCACACTGCCCAGGTTAATGCTGCTGTATGGTGCCCTCTGCCTGGCACAGGCTCTGATCCCAGACTGATGCTGGCTGTGTAAGTTCAGAGCACGTGAAACAGAATGCCGCCTTTTGCTATTTAATATTCCTTTGATGTCTACAGTGTTATGTCAGGCTCGTTGAGTAACCTTACTAATCTGTGCCTATTTTATTGATTTATTATTTGACTGATGCCACTTTTTCTGTTTGTTTTTATAGAGGGTGTCAGAATGGCCTTCTGTATGTGTGGACTGTACCACAAGGTGGCACTGCTGTATCACTACCTAACTTTTTAAACACCACTCAGAACAGAGACAGGATCATAGAGGTAAAATACTTCAACATTAATTTTTGTCTTCAGTTGTCCCAAGGGTCAACAGGGTTTATGATATATATGTGTATATCGTATATATATATAAAAAAGCAAGATATGGCACACACACACATATATAATATAATTTTTCGTTCTATATGATTTCATGCTGAGGCGCTAGGGAGGCCACACTTTGGTTAATCCCTGGAGCCTTTGTGTGTGCTGCTGCGCCAGGGAGGCAAATAGACTAGCATTACACTTCAGCCGTCAACACCAAGTCAGTAGGCGCATAAGGCGCACTTAAGGCGCATATATTGCAGCAAAGCAGAGCCCAATATTAGCATGAAGTAAATAACAGCTACCCTCGTGTAATGAAAGTCAGTTAGAAATCTGCAATTTGTACAGTGAAAAATGTTCTCTTTAAAAGGTTGTTGTTGTTATTGTTGTATTTACTAAACAAGGATTTTTTAACAAGCAAGGATATTGCTTACTTCTGTTCAGTACCCGCAGCGGGGCAGTGCAAAATGTGTGTTCAGACTGAATGGCCACATCACAGCTGTGAAGTCTGTGTCCTTTAGTCCTAATGGGATGGCTTTACTCTCTGGAGGATTGGGAGGCCTCCTCAATATCTGGTCCCTTCAGGTATGTTGAAAACAAAAACAAATAATTACTGTTAAAAGTGAACACTTGCTCAAGTTAAGCGGGACTTGGTTACCTTGTTTACAAATTAACGTCATAGATACTTGTTCCTGAAATGTACATGCCATATTTAAGTGTAAAAGACTGTATTATACAATATTAGCAGCTTTAGTTGTAGCATCTTCCTCAGCCTGTGTCAGCCTCTATAAAGGCCATCATTGATCATTTTCTTTTTTATCCCTGCCCCCAACCAGGATGGATCAGTACTGCAGACAGTTGTAACTGGTTTGGGCTCTGTGGTCAGCACTGCCTGGATTCCAGATGTTGGTGTTGCAGCATGCTCTGGAAGGTCAAAGGTCAGTCCCTATTTAAGCACCCTAACCTTCTAAATTATTGATCGTATTATGGAAGACAATAAGCTGAATGACATTGCATCATGAATAAAACATGATTATACAAGTAATTTTCTTTGTGTTCATAAACTGTGTATGAAACTTGTTTTATACGCATTACAATGCATGTATGAACCCTTACTATGATGCTTCTGTTATCCGCAGGACGTGCTACTCATCCGCTGCTCCCCTGACTGGATCTCTGACAACCATGTTCTGGCCTCCTGCCGCATGGTGCTTCGTGCTCAGGGCATCGTGGGGTTGAACAAGGCCCCCTGCATGACAGTGTTTTTAGAGAGACTACCCCTCCTCCTGCAGGAACAATACAACTATGAAAAGGTAATTCAGTCAGCAGCAAACCAAAAAATGGTCTCTAGCTTACTATAGATATATTGCCTTGTTTGCAGGGTAGTCTTTCTACATCAAAGTTGTGCATATGCTGAGTAGTAGTACAAATTATATACCATACAGTTCTTCAGCGAATTTGTGTTTTTAACTCGTTACTCTTTGTAGTCATACTGTTAATCATAATTACATAGACAGTTAGCTGTGTGATGTGCACACGTTTGATTGTCTAGCAGTGTAAAGTTGCTTTGTTTTTCCCCCTTTTACTTAGTGCCATGTGACTGCTGGCGATCAGCTTGTCCACAGTGCCTTTCTCCAGAGCCTGGCCTCCTTGGCGGTGGGGCTTTCCCTGGAGCAGCTGCTTTGCAGAGCCCCTGCCCCCCCTCACCATGCAAACTGCAACCTGGACCTGAGTGTCGCAGAATGGGGCTGGCTCGCAGCTTTCTCCACTACTGTCAAGAGTGCCGATGCATTTGCCAAAGGAACTGCCTTCCCAGAATCATTCTGTGTTCCTGATCTGAGACCAGTGGGAGACTCTGAAATCTCTAAACCCCTGGTAGATTGATTTCATTGCTAACATGTTGAAGGGCTCTAATTAACAGAGTGATGTTGACTTTGATGTAAGCACAGTTGAGTGATGTTTCCGCATTTAGTAAGTGCATTAATGGGCTGGCCAGTAAAATTCACATTATGTGAACTACAGAAACTATTGAACTTGACACACATTCTTCTTTGGTCCTTTGATTTGTATACATTTGTCTGTAGTCCTCTCTCTCCGTTTTAGTTTTACATTTCGGAGAGGTCTAACTTTGTTATCAACTTATACTGTATACACCAATATACTGGCATTTTAATTTTAATAAGAAGTGTAACAAGGGTTTAGTGAGTGAATGTTTGTGTAAATAATCCATCACTAATTAGAGGGCTTTTTTTGTTTTGTTTTACACATAGTGCATGCTATTAAACCCCCCAAAAAAATTCCCCTCGAACTACCCCACGTTTGTTTTCTTTTCATTTTAAGGAACCAGTTACCTGTTTTGTTTGTACATGTAAGTTAGTGCTTAAGTTATCTAATAGCAGTTTGCTTCTGAGAGTAATAGTTGTGTGAAGGTACACTGCTGAAGTGAGGACTTGTCATGCCAGTGTGATCAAGTTAGGTGTTTTAATCCCTGTCAGGATAACAGTAAATGGAGCATCATGATGGATGAACAACTGATGTCCTGGGCCACAGCCAGACCAGAAGTGAGTGTCTGTCCTTAAACACACCACATTTATCTATTGGCTTTTACTACCAGTTTTAATAATGATGACGTACTGTTTGTTTTCCCATGTTGTATGCTATTAAAAGCTATATCTTGCAAGCTTACTGTTTTACTGTAAGCCTAAACACCAGTTTCTCATCAGTTTGAAATTGGGTTTATAACTTAAATAATTCTGTGCAAGTTTTAGCCAAAACTGTTTTGCAGTGGTCGACTTGCATGCAACACTTTTACATGAAATATTTAATCATCTTAACACTTTAAAAAGGTTATTTTTTTTAACAATAATTTGTCAAATCACAGCATTGAGTGTTTATATTCTTATGAAATGTATATTATTTAAGTCGCAGTCTGTATGCACCATCATACTCATGATTCATATTTGTTATTTTTTTATATAAAAGAAAAAGTTTGTCTTCACTTTTAGTCAATGGGAAATGGTGACAACAACCTGCTTTTATTTGTTTAATGTTACTCATGGTAATTTGGAGGAGAAAAGTTTCACTCGCACTGTGGAACATCAGCATGAGAGGCAGATTTGGTACAAGCTTTTTTTTGTACAGGACTGGCAGCTAGGGGGGAAGAGTGAAGTGTTCCTGTGGGGAGGAGGCCGTCATGGGCAGCTGGCAGATGCAGGAACCAACCTGCTGGTACCAACACTCGCTCCCTCCCTATCCCAGGCACAGCAGGTATTGAGCACCATATATGTATCCTAAAGATGCATTTAGATTAAGAAATGGCATAAGTGCATAGCATTACAGTATTGCATATTTCAGTCTAGTTAATATAAGTAGAGGCTGGATAATCGTGTTGGGCCTGACTTCTAGTAGAACAAAGTGGAACTCCCCTTTAGCTTTCATTTTTAAGAAGACTTTTACTTTGCACGTTCCCCACACAGATTTCAACTATAACATATGTCTAGTTTCATAAGTCGATATTTCTTGATTATTATTATTTTTTTTTTTAACATGGGGTTAAACTAACTTTTGTATTGCCAACAAGAAATTAAGCCAAGACTTTTATTGTCAGTTGTGTAACTTGAATGTCTGTCCTGCAGATTCCTAATTGTATGTTGTTTTCGGCTTGCCTCATTCAGGTTGTGTGCGGACAGAACTGCACGTTCCTAGTTCAGGCCAATGGGACAGTCCTAGCCATCGGGGAGGGCAGTTACGGGAGACTTGGCCAAGGGAACTCGGATGATCTGTACACTCCCACTGTCATCTCCGCGCTGCAGGGTAAGTGAGCCTAGAATAGAGGAGGAGGTTTCACACACAACTGGAGTTCAGCACAAGGTTGCAGACTTTTTTTTTAAATATATGCTGACTCTTTTTTTAAATATGTACAGTACAATGGAAGTCAAGCTAACGGTTGTCTTAATGTAGGCAAATTAAATACATATAATCAGCCTCTTTTTGTTCAGGGCCAAGAATCTTGATTTCACGTTATTCACACTACCTAAATAAACACGTTGAAACACGTTGAAACCATGTGCTTGCAGTTCAATTTACTCCCAGTTATGCTTTCAATCCATAATGATCTTGCATTATCTAGGTAGTCTGAATACCTGACCAAATTCCTTTTTAGGTAGGTAGGTTTGTACGGATCAGCAAAGGCTAAACAAATAACACTGGAGCCTAGCTTCAGTTGTGGGAATATGTTTATTTACTCAACCAGCCTAGATGATGTCAGAACAAGGAATTGATTGACCTTGCATTTTGTGTCTGAAACAACATTATAACACATGCCAATAAATTGATAGTGTTTAGATATTATTAGATAAAACACAGTGGAAGCAGAATTCACAAAGTACAGCTTCAGACACAGAAAGTTAGGTAAGAGATGTGTGTGTGTGTGTATATGTATGTATGTGTGTGTGTGTGTGTGTGTGTGTGTGTGTGTGTGTGTGTGTGTGTATATATATATATATATATATATATATATATATATATATATATATATATATATATATATATAAAAACACTCTGATTGGTTAAACTTCATCACATGACTTATCACCACCCCAGGCATGGTATATATCATGGGAACCACACAGCCCATCGTGGTTTATACCTTACATACATGACAGGCTCTCATTATTGCGAGTGAGTCACGCTTACCTGAATCCTCTCCTCATCTCTCCTGTCCTCTCCTGACGACACAATGTCTGTGGTCAGAATATTTATTTGAAATCTATAAAACAGTACCGTATATTGATTGATAGGGTGTTTAACTGTAGTTAATGCTTTCATTTTGCTGTTGAAATGTCTAATTTCAGTTCACTATCATGTTTGCTCAATTGTTTACTGCCCAACAGGATTATTTTATTAAACAAAGGGTTATTGTTTATTAATAAGAAACCTCATTATTGTTTTGTTATCTCATTAAACTCTTGCCATGTGACCTTTTCACGTTCAACCACTTATACTTGGGTCCCCAGTTTTCACAGATTTAGATAGTGTGTGTAACTGAGAAGATTGTGAAATTATTCAGATAGTAATTTGACCTATAATAGAACTGCAGCAGCCGCTCACCCTAGCACAGACAGCTCTAAAAATGTGACTTTGTCTAAAAAATAATACTAGCTGTGCATGATATCCCATATTGACCGTGGCACAGTTTTTTTATATTGCTGCACGGACCACCTAGCACGGCTGAAGTTTAATTCTTAAAACATTTGTGGCTTTTTGAGGACTTTTTTTTTCTGTTTTAATATTAATACATTTTGTAAATCATTTACCTTGAATAGGCTGAATCCTGCCAATTAGGTTAGAAGTTTTTTCTGAAGAGGTAGATTTATATTCTACAATACTGATTTTCTACTTTTAAGTACTACATTCAGTCTCGTAGGTGTTCACTAGATGACGATGGAACTTACTAACACAAAGACACCTGGTTGACCAAGAAACACCTGGTCTGTGTTAAATATGCCATTGGCTGGCAATTAGAACCGAAGAGCAGCTTCTGAACTCAGACCTTGAGATTGCAGAAAGAAACACTCGGAATGCTGGCAAAGAGAAGAGGACGCTAGAAACCATTGTGAAAATGTCATTTGATATTACCAAGTACTGTAATTCGTATTCAGCTCTTGACACACAAATGTCCTTTGTGTCAACAAATGAACAAAGTAAAATGTTGAAGACAGTTTCCGATTTTTAATGAATTACCTTTGCACACAGTATACTACACTGATGTGCTGTGTACAGGGCTACATTATTATTTTAGGGGTTCAAGTTTCAGGGTTGTTGCAGTAGCTTTTGAGATTTATTAAAGCAATAATTGGGGTTCAGACCACAAGAGAACCCATAAGAAAAAACTTATTTACTTGCTGTATATTATCATCTGGACTGACTATGGCCTCACCACTACAAGATGGAAACTAGACCATGGGCCATATTTAATCCTCAAGCACATAACCAACAGACATGGGGCAAATATAGTTGGATTTTATTTGTAAACACCAACTATTTAAAATAGTTGAAATATTTAAATATAGATGCTCGAATAAATCAATTTTGTTTTTAAATATTCAAATATTAATTTCACAAAGTCTAATGTTATTTGAAAAAATAACAACAAATTGTGCAGAAAACAAATACTATTTTAAAATATTTATATGCAAGTTGTTTGAATATATATATATATATATATATATATATATATATATATATATATATATATATATATATATATATATATATATATAAAAAAAATATTCCCAAATAGTTAATGAATAATCAAGAATTAAAACCTATTGCTTCCCCTAAATGTATAATTATGTACCAAGTCTTGCAATTACCACATGGTGGTTGAGGAGGATTTCTAACGAGGAAAATGCTAAACATATTCAATTCAATAACTTCAAAACAGGCCATTAAACCAGTGGTTAAAGATATTTCATTGTTTTAAAATATTTTTCCACTGAAATAAAATATTCAAATATTTCAATTAATAATTGAAATAGAGCAGTTTCCTATGGACAATTAAGTGGTTAATAAGGACAAGGCAGGATAATATTTAGGCTGCTGTGTTACACTTACGTATTTATGAAGTTTAAAGTATTTCAATGTATTTCAACTACTTTACTCATATTTAAATATTTTCAAATAATTGCTTTCCACAAACAATATTTAAATATGTTCAAATAAGTTACTTACTGCCATTTGTATTTAATTATTTTTAAATAATACTTACTTTCTGCAATCTTCATTTTAATTACAATTTCAGTTACAATTTGTATTTAATTATTTTCAAATGTAGTTACTTTCTGCGATATGTATTAAGTTATTTTCAAATAGTAGTTACTTTTCACAAACCATTTCCATAACTATATTTGCCCTTGATAACCAGCCCTTTTTTTTTAAATATGTGTAGGGCTCAGAGTCTAATGTGTGGTTTAGAATTGGAGTGGCTAACAGACTTTGTTGACCATGCTAAGCCCTGTTACTTTCCCTCCTGTATACCAGGCTATGTGGTGACTCAGCTGGTGACGTCCTGTGGGTCTGATGGGCACTCCCTTGCCGTGTCTGAAAGCGGCGAAGTCTTCAGCTGGGGAGATGGGGATTATGGGAAACTCGGACATGGTAACAGCGAGCGGCAGAGACGACCCAAACAGATTGAGGCCCTGCAGGGGGAGGAGGTGGTGCAGGTGAGATGATGAGTCAGGACTGGAAGTTCACCAGCGAGAGGAGGAAATTAATATTCAACACTTATTCAGAGTGTTACCCGCTGGTCAGTTTGGTGTGTAAATCGGATGCATCCACATGTTAGAAATCATGTTAGAATGATTTCATTTGTCCGTTCCTGGTCCAACACATATTATCGATGATGATGATGAGCTTTACTTGATCAGTATTTTGATTTGATTATGTCCAGCTGTAATAATTTACTAGCACACGTCTAGTCTCAAGCTTCATGTTTCACTTTTAAGGAAGCTTTACATCAGGGGTGGACAAAGTTGGTCTTTCCAGTCCCAGTTGTTGTTCCAATCCTGTTCTGAATTGCAGTTTAATTGGACCAATTAAACCTTCATTCAGACCCTGAAGCAGTTAATTATATAATGTTACTTGCTAAACCTGGAGTGGAGTTGCCCTCCAGGACGGCGATTGGACACCCCTGCTTTACATGATGTAGTGCTCTGCTTCTCATTGTTTTTTTTTTTTTATTATTATTATTATTTTTGTTTTATAGAACTAAGCTAAGGTTAGAATACAAAATCTAGCTGTGGGCTCTGGGTAAAAGGTTCAGTTTAATAAAATGATTTACACAGATCACTGGAAATACAAGTCAAGCTCCATCTTGTATGTCTCCCCAGCTTGCTTGTGGTTTTAAGCACTCTGCAGTGGTGACCGCCGATGGCAAACTCTTCACATTCGGGAGCGGAGACTATGGCCGATTAGGACAAAGATCAACGTCTAACAAAATGTTACCAGAGAGAGTTGTGGCCCTGGAAGGTCACGTCATAGGACAGGTAAACACGGTTTTATTGCTGATCCAAGCCTCTCTTTTTCTCTAATTTCAGTTAGATTTATGTTTAAGTTTGGGAACACAACACAGTAGTTTTACATAGTTTGTCGTATTCTGTAATGCAATTTAAACCTATGAATCATGTATTCTTTTCAGATGAATAGTACAGTCTCCTGTTCTTTGTCTGCAGGTGTCCTGTGGTTTAAATCATACGCTGGTAGTGTCCTCTGATGGCATGACAGTCTGGGCGTTCGGAGATGGGGATTATGGGAAACTAGGCACAGGGTCTTGCACTGTCAAGTGCTGTCCACAGGTAACAGGGATGTTCTAAAGTGACTAGGGAGTTTTTGTTTTTCAGTTAGTTGTACTTTGTATTAAATTGAAAAAGTAGCATTTTCTTTCCAACAATAGTTGTCTAACTGATGTAACTATTTTTGTTTTGTTTTTTTAGAAGGTGGAACAGCTGTGCAACAAAGGAATAAAGAAGGTGGCTTGTGGAACCCAGTTCTCAATTGCACTTTTGAAGGATGGGCATGTGTACACTTTTGGACATGGTAAAATAATAATAATAATAATAATAATAATAATAAATCTTATTGGCAATCTGACTGCATAAAGCCACAACTTACCTGTCAGTAGGAAATGTTTGTGCTTTTAGGTTCGTGATTTCAAATAATATATTTAAAATCTAGTTTTGATTTACAGAATTGATTGGAGATACACTGATTTACACTTGTGATTTACTGTGATCACTCAAAACAAATCACAAAGCAACATGGGACTTGGTATAAGCCAGATAGAAATTTGAAATCCTGCTGTTTTTCAATAGGGTTCTGGACCGTGGTTCTAATTGTGTCAAATATACAATAAAGAATACACTCCAATCAGCCATCTGTTGGTACCAGCAAACACTAGTTATTAGTGTATGTGGCATCTCTTTAGGGCATCCTTAGAGTCTCTTCACAAGAGTGCTATCTAATTATTTTTCATAGTGCCTGTTAGTGTTAGAATATCTGGTTCAGCATTTTAATGCTGGAGACAAAAGAAACCCTGTATACAAAATGATCGTCCTGAGGATTATACCACATGTGTGAAAATGTGCTGTTAAAGTATACAAATGTTGTTCTCAGAGCGGCTGATTGGGCTCCCGGAGTCAATGCAGAAGAACCATAACCATCCACAGCTTGTGCCAGCACTGGAGAGTGTCTTTGTGGAAGATATTGCGGCTGGATCAGAGCACATGATGGCTCTGTCCTCAACAGGAGACGTCTATACTTGGGGGTGTAACTCTGAAGGGCAGGTACTGTACATTGCAAATCAATTAATTTAAAAAAGAAAAAGGTGTCAAATACACTACTGTCTTTTTTTTGGGGGGGGGGGGGCGGTATTTAATGTAAGTTACTTGCATTTTCAGCTTGGTCTCGGCCACTCAAACCCGGTGAAAGAGCCGACACTGGTGACTGCCCTGCAAGGGAAGAACATTAGACAGATATCAGCAGGACGGTGTCACAGTGCTGCCTGGACCACCCCCTCTCCAGCTGCCAGGGCTCCAGGTCAAACCTAAAACTTTGATTTAATAGCTAGAATCAAGAAAAGTATTTGCCAATCATGCAAAAAAGCAATGTGACATAAAAATAAGAGATTCCTTAACACTAGAATCGCCAAGATTTAGGGTTTCATACAACTGCCGCCCCACAAAATGTGCGGTTCCTTTTTAAAACGGCTTTGATATGAAAAACAAACAATTGAATACAACTTAATATTTTTATTTATGAACATCATACATAACATTTACATAGCAGAAACACCGTATTTACATTGAACATTAAATGTTTTTTTTTTTTTTCAAAAAGAGAACATATACAGGATATAAGCATGAAAAACTAATAAAATAAACTTTACGCAATAAACTTCTGTGTAAGCAAGTGTAGAAAGCTGTATGCACGTATAACATTATAAAACATAAATAACTAGTTATAAAAATAGCATAAAACAAAAATATAACATAACTTATGCAACATGAAACTGCTCTGAGTGAAACAGAGTTCAAAGGCTCTGTATGTCTTTTCAGAGTTCTATTATAGCTTTCTAAGTACAATCTATGCAGAAAACACACTTTTCAACTGTGCCAGTGCATTTGCCACAGACTGCCTTTTCACAAGGGGCACAGACATCAAAAGTTTTTTTTTTATTTTATTTATTGCATTTATCAACCTCCATTGTCTTTTATTCTGTGGGCCAGTGGGCTGAAGGTTTAGGGGCATTTGCCAGCTGGCTTTCTTGTCTCTAACCAAAATGTCCTAGCTCCAGGCCTAGCTGCAAAATTAAGTCCCTCAGAGTGATTTGTGTTGTCGGTGCACTCGTTGTACAAAATCAAAGCGTTGATGGCTGCCAGGTCCAAAACATTAAAAAAAAAAAAAAAAAAAAAAACAGCCACAGGCCACCTGCGAGTACCACATTTGACAAATACAGCCGTGCCATTGATCCAGTATATCCACACCGTACTTATTGCATTGTAAAAAAATTTACAAAAAAAAAAAACATTTTTTTTATTTTTTTACACCTGTACACACTCAGGGTGGCACAGTCGTTCTGCCTGAGGAGTGTAGTGGAGTGCAGAGGGGCTGCCTTTGAAGAATACAGTGCTTATGATATATAATACATTCCAGTATATCAAAGCAGACAAATTGTCCTGCTAAGAAAATAAATAATAATAATAATAATAATAATAATAATAATAATAATAATATATGATGTGTAGAATGACTTTCATTAGTGTTTCAGCACTCAACAGGAGTATATAATATGTTCTTTCACAGCGACTTTGGTTTTATTACAAAGCCCAGACTAAATTGTTGGCGATATTGTATTGATTTCAATATGCCGCATAAACTGCGGGTCTGGCGTTGAAGAAGCCAGTGCTTATAATGTATTCAATTTTACGATTCTGCAACTGAAACACTTTATGGGTATTTAATTCAAATATTTAGTAACACGTAAGAACGGACATGCACGAGATATTCACATACGCTGAGATATTTAAATTTGAATTGCAAAAGCTGTTCAAATAGCGGCTATGGCAGTGCTAGTGCTGAGTGATTGACCTACAGAAAGTCGAAAGAGAAAACCCATATGAAAGTTGTTTTATATTCTGTTAACAGTGTGATTGCGTTACAGGCATTATGGCACCCCTACAACTTGGCCTTCCTCAGTCCATTCCCCCACAGTACAACGCACTGAAAGACTGCAACCCTGAGGTTCTAAATGCCCGACTCAGGGTTCTCTACCACTTCTCTGATTTAATGTACAAGTCCTGGAGACTGCTCAACCTCAACCCTATGAATCAGGTAACGTGTTATACAGCATTTTGGGCTAATTTCACAAAAGCAATTACAATTGCCATTGTAAAACATAGTTTCCTACAAATGCAGATCAAACACCACATTCTCTGTAATTGTCTAAAAATATTCTTGTCAGTTACAGTGATCAGAAGTAAACAGTCCATCCGACTAAAGACTTTCGTTTGTTTTCACAGTACCACAGAACTGATCTTGGACTAATCATTTTGGCTCAAATGGACCAATTTCTAAAGCTTGGTTCCAGGGTAGATGTTGTGAGCATATAAAAGAGAAGCTGTGAGGAGCTCCCAAGTGGCGCATCCAGTAAAGGCACTCTGTGTGAGGGCAGGATGCGCCCTATAGCCTGGACGTCGCCAGTTCGAGTCTGGGCTATTCCACAGCCGACTGTGGAGAGGAGTTCCCAGGAAGCGGCACTCAACTGGCTGAGCGTCGCCGGGGGGAGGGTTTAGGTCGGCCTGGGTGTCCTCGGCTCACCGCGCACCAGCGACCCCCTGTAGTCTGGCTGGGTGCCTGTGGGCTTGCCTGTTAGCCACCCGGGAGCTGCATTGTCCTCCTACGCTGTAGCTCCTGGGTGTTTGAATGGTGAATCTGTAGTGTGTAAAGAAGCGGTCAGCTGACGGCACATGCTTCGGAGGACAGGGTGTGTTCATCTTCGCCGCTCCCGAGTCAGCGCAGGGGTGGTAGCGGTGAGTTGAGCCTAAATAATAATTAGGAATTTCAAATTGGGAGAAAATAACATAAAATAATTGGCAACAACTAAATTAAAAAAAAAAAAAAAGAGAAAAGCTGTGTAATTCATGCCCTGCAGTGTAACCCGTTTTGATGACCTTTGACCTAATTTATCTCTGTGGGGGATGCCCTCAGGGGAGATATAGTGTCATTTTAAAGCTTGTTTCAAGAGTTTTCTAACAAAACAAATAATGTGTCATGAGACCTACTAGCTCAGTAGACCCACTACCTAATTTTACCTTTACCAGACAACTTTTGAGTAAGTTTTTACCACCTCTATTTTCAGTTAAATTTGAATACGTTGCCTTGTAATCCTTGTCTAATAAGTGGAAGTATATATTTTCCTCAAGCAGGTTTCAGCCTCCCGATACAGTTCAGGAGCCACTGCGATTGCACAGGGCCAGTTAAGAGGCCTGCTCTCACCCAAGGTGAACACCCTACCCCTGGTCAGATCTATTGGAAGGACGATGATACAAGGGAAGACTTATGGGCCTCAGATTACTGTCAAGAGAATTTCCACCAGGTAGTTTCATAATAATCCATTCTTTTTCAGTGTGTCTTCAGTTTCAGAGAACAGATATATTGTAAGCCAGTGGTTAGTCATATGTACCGTCACCTCACTTTAAAATTAAGTATTCTAGTTATAAGGCAATGTTGCATTATCATAAATTAAATTCTAGTTTGATGAAATACAGAGGCCTGGGGGGGAGTCGCATCTATTTCTAGCATTTAGGAGTGTTGAAAGATACCATACAGAAAGTAAATGCCATGTATGCCTTGTAAATGAGGTGATTTTACCTCTGTGTTGTACCATACGCTCACAAGTATTGTTAACACTGTGATGTTCTTCTACGAAGGGGGCGCTCCAGCAAGCCCATCTTTGTTCAGATCGCCAGACAGGTGGTGAACCTGAACCCCTCTGAACTGCGGCTGCCTTCCAGAGCCTGGAAGGTGAAACTGGTGGGTGAGGGAGCAGACGATGCGGGCGGAGTGTTTGATGACACCATCACAGAGATGTGTCAGGTGAGGCTAGGTCTGGGAAACTCTTCTCAGCAGTAAGACTTGAGGCAGTAGACGGAGCTTGTCAACTGTTTCTTATTAATAATTGTAGGCTGTAACATAAATAATTAGCTGTATGTCATATGTTTTTCAGGATTATACAATATGCTGTAATGCTAATTTCCTGTACATTTGGATTTTACCAGGGAATTTCCTAAATGCATTCTGGAGATGGATTTGTCTTTTTTTTTTTTTTTTTTTTTTTTTTTTTTGCATTCATTATGGGTTTTTTCTTGTTGTTTTCTATCTAACAGGTTTACTGAATGCTTTGTAATGCACTCATTATGTTACCATGCAGTATGGAGTTTAGATTCTATTAGATTCTACTTTACCTAGGATCAGCCAGAGAATTGGGAAGACCATATATTAATACCAATTGTTAGAAAGGAGGAGGAAATGCTAATAAATGTTTTGTCTTTTTTTTTTTTTTTTTTTTTTTTTTTTTTTTTTTTTTTTAGGAATTAGAGTCTGGTGTTGTGGATCTGCTCATTCAAACTCCAAACAGTACTGCTGATGTTGGCAGTAACACAGACAGGTAGTTGCAGTGCAAGAAGATGTGTTTTGTTCTTGTTTCATTGTGGAGTCCTTTGACCTGTGTGTTGTGGGCATATATTGAACATGGGGTTTTTACCAAGTAATAGAATCTAGAGAAAAAGACATTTATGTCAGTTATGTCAGTTATGGGAGGATCAAAAAGGTAAAACTAGCTAAAGACAATGGTCAAGCCACATGGCTATTGCACAGTAGCTGTCAAAAGCTATGTTGAATAATGCATCGATTTAGTTTTTTTTTTAATTAAATATTTTCATGGAAGGCAAAACAAGTGAAGCATGTGTTCATTTAAAAAGTAATAGTCTAGGCTTAAAAGCTGTTTTTATGTGGTTTACATAATGTAGTTGTTCAAGGCAGTCCTGAGAATGAGTTGTACATTGCAATTATTCAGATCGTATAGTATGTGGTTAGCTGCAGTCTGTTTCAGAATGTATTCACAGACAAGTAGATATAATGTCAATTTGATTATGTAATACAGTCTCTACTGTTCTCAGTGTAAATACAAACGATACACAAAGGAGATTGGAAAAGTTAGTGCACCCACAACCTCTGGGCAAATTTGATAGGATCCAAATGATGACTGTGATCGTGTTATGTGCACTGTTGTGTAAGAAGAAAGCTTACGCAATGATGACCTTTTTGGTTGCTGAAACAGATCCACAAATTAGAAATCAAGTGAAATGTTAAAAAAAAATTTAAAAAAACTAAAGGCATTGACTCATTCAAAAGGGGTCAACTAATTGCATCTGATTTGATATTTAAATATCTTCTCATTTACTGGATTGCTGTAGGTTTCCAGGATACTAGTGTATTAAGTATTGATATTTTAAACTATACTATCAAAATACACAATATGACTATATACAAAATGTGATGCTTTACATATAACGGTTGGACAAGAAATTAGAAATGCCTGCCATAGCACAGTCAATAAGGTGTACAGCCAGCATAGTCAGCCTGGTTGGTTGGGCATAAAGTGACAAACCTGTAAGATGTTTAATTTGTACTGGTTAGATATGTGACCCATCCCAAGAGATTAGTGTTTTCCTTCAGGGAAGATGGGGATGGAAGTATGATCTCAGAATTGCTCCCAGTCATCATTTTTGAGACTGCTCCTAGGTCATGGAAACACACTTATTAACCAAGCAGCCGGTATCCGTCTTTTATCAAAGTCTGTCTGAAACTGATTTTCAACAGATAAAGTAAGCTTTTATAGAGTACAGAATATGTGTCAATTTGCATAACAAATTATTCCAATTTTGTAGTATCTTTTAAGATAATATCAACGCTCATAATATTAGTGTATTTCTGCAACACTTTTGCTGGGTGGTACATTACAGCCTGCACCTCTGTAAAGTGATTAACACCTTATATTTGAATCACTTTTTTGTTTCACTACTGTAAAGCATTTTCTTCTTTTTGCAATAATGCACCCATACAGACAGTCGGGGCCAAGTGGTTAATGAACCTTGATGTTTGTTTCAGGTTTTTGTTGAATCCATCTGCTTGCTCAGAAGATCACATGGTCCAGTTTCGTTTCCTGGGAATCCTGATGGCCGTTGCTATCCGGACCAAGAAGCCTCTGGACCTGCACCTGGCTCCTTGGGTGTGGAAGCAGCTCTGCTCCATCCCGCTCAGTGGCCAGGACCTGGAGGAGGTAGACCTGCTCAACTACCGCAGCCTGCAGGGAATCCTGCATCTGGAAAACAGCGGCATCAATGAGGACAACTTCCCTGTGGTGAGGAAACCAGCTACAAGAAAAACTTCCACCTTCACTGTATCCTTCAAAAATTAAAGCGATCCTTTTTACTCATGCTACCTAAGGATGAATTATGAACTGAGAAGGCAGCAGTGTTTGCTGCAAGCAAGGCTTTTTTTTGCTCACGATAAGCTTCATTACTTCTAACACCAGTATGTGCAGTAATCACACCATCAGTTTTTGTTGGTCACATAATGCATTTATCAAAAAGATTAGCCTTTGATAGGTGGTGTGTGTTATCCTCTGATAAACGGAGAGATACACGGAGGTTATGCTGACCCATCTCACAGGCGCTGAGGAATTAGTATTTAAAAACAGTGACCACAGGTCTGTACCAGCAATGCTATTAACGGCGGTGGCAGTACCCAGTTTTGCGTGCCAATAATACGAGAAGGCCAAACGAAACACTGCATAAACAAAACTACAAATAAAAGCCGTGAAGACAGTAAGTGCTACTCTGCTATTCACAGAGGTCCCACTGACACATCTCTGTATTCATGGAGGTCCCACTGACACATCTCTCTATTCATGGAGGTCCCACTGACACATCTCTCTATCCATGGAGGTCCCACTGACACATCTCTCTATTCATGGAGGTCCCACTGACATATCTCTCTATTCAGAGGTCCCACAGACACATCTCTCTATTCACAGAGGTCCCACAGATTGGTCTCATCATCTTGGTGCACAACAGTTGATCTAAACTAGTGGTCCTTACTGGTCTGCTATGTCTTTTAATTATTCAACTCATCAATCCAAAGCCTTGTTCTAACAATGTCTTTAAGTGAACTTATAGCAACTAAATCATTAGGGACTTGGCTGGAACAAGATCTATGATTGGAGTGAAAGAGACAGGTTACTATGACTGATGTAAACAGTGTTTATATATATGTTATATATATATATATATATATATATATATATATATATATATATATATATATATAAATGAACAGTGAATTAAAGAGCAGTGTTTTAATAGTGTACATTTAGTCATTATTTACATTTAAACACATGCGTATAGTTTACTACAGGACAAATACATTGTGTATCGTTAACTGGAAATAAACTGTTTGTGTCTATCTAAAAAAGACATGATTTGTCGACTTAGGAGCTATCAGTTAGGTGTTGTTGCACTTGGTATTTTTTTTTTTTTTTTTTGTGTGCATTTGTATTAAACTGTTAAAGATGATTAATTTGGTGACGTTGGTATTTTGTAACTGAACCGTATCCTGTTAAGACCGCCAACACAGCATTTGACAGGCTGCACAAAATGTCAGTTAATCAGTCTAGGTGATTATTGGTTGTTAATTGGAAATTAATTATGTCCTGTGGTTACTTAGTAAAGCCTGTCCACGCAGCATTTGACAGATTGCACAAAATGTGACAATAGATGTGTTTGTGAGATATATTAAGAGAGTTAATTTCTCAAAGAAGCAATGGTGTATGGCGAGTGGTTTTTGAAAAATCGTGATAGTAAATGGGGTATGATATCGAGCAAGGTGATATGAGATGGGTTCATCTGTATTTGTCATACAAATTCATTGCTGAGATCCCTGAGTGTTAGTGAAAGACATTCAGCTGTGACAGAGGCCACCGAGTAAACAAAATATTGAAAAAAAACAAAACAAAGTTAAGTGTAGTAGTTCTGCGTGTAAAATGTGTTAAATAAGGAATGGAAACACAAGTTTTCAGTAAAATCAGTAATGTTCTTTCATTGCTCCTGCTAGATGATTCCTCTGGACTCCTTTATGGCACGCAGTGCTGATGGCAGGCTGGTCCCCATAGTTCCTGGAGGATGTCACATCCCTTTGACCTTTCCAAACAGAAAGGACTATGTAGAGAGAGCAATCAACTACAGACTGCATGAAATGGACCAACAGGTAAGTGAAACCATTTGTATGCAGATACATTGCCTAAATCAATAAATTGCTAGATAATGAAATACCTATTTGTCTGTCCCCATTTGTTCTTTGTGTGCAGGTGGCCGCAGTGAGAGAAGGCATGTCCTCAATCATCCCAGTGCCTCTCTTGTCTCTGCTCACAGCCAAGCAGTTTGAGCAGTTGGTCTGTGGAATGCCAGAGGTGTCTGTGGAAACACTGAAGCAGGTTGTGCGTTACCGGGACATTAACGATAGCCATCAGCTGATTGGTTGGCTGTGGCAGACCTTAGAGGAATTTACCAATGAGGAGAGAGTTCTGTTCCTGCGATTTGTGTCGGGAAGATCTAGGCTACCAGCAAACACGGCTGACATCACCCAGAAATTTCAGATCATCAAAGTCGACCGGGTAAGAGAGAACCGTTACAATCCAGTAAAGTTCTAGAATCACTATACTGTCCGATTTTACTTTTCAGTTTTCAAAAACAGTTGTCATTGAATTTGTTTCTTTCAGTATTTCTTAATAAGATTTTACCACTATAAATTGTTTTATTTCTATTTCTACTTGTACATAGGTAAGTTTGCTTGGTTTTGAGGTTCACACAACTTGATCGATTACAAGATTTAGAGGAGATGTATGTTATTGTAAATCAACAATATCAAGTCTAATTCTGATGAAATGTGGTTGGCACACGTTATTGAGAGTATCAGATTCTGGGAATCGAAGGTGTCCTTTTCCCTAGGTTTAAGTACGGTACAGTATGTTACACTTGTTTGTCAGGTTTGTAAAAGATATACATTACAAAAAACTGTGCAGCAGTTTGAATTACAGGTCTCAGTGAAAATATCCAGAACATTCCATATCAAAAAGGAAGAATAGAACAGTTCTTGTGTTACAGCAGTTCTTATGTTACACTATTATTAATTCCCCACTGTGTTTCTCTTGTACTTGTTCACCTTTTATTTAAATATAGAATTCTGATTTCTAAATGTGACCTATCATACACCTGCACAGCCAAGGGCAAGCAGTTACCATCGACTAAAGGTCAAAATTATTTTCATGTGATTAAGTACAAAACCTTTGATCAAATAAGAAGATTAGTCAACACCAGCTTGGACAACAAAACAAATCTCTTCAGTAATAAGAGACTTGCTTTCTTCCGTTTTCCCCACAGCCCATCAATGGCCTCCCTACAGCACAGACCTGCTTCTTCCAGCTGCGATTGCCACCTTACACAAGCCAGGCCACCATGGCAGAGAGACTGCGCTATTCCATCCACAACTGCCCTTCCATAGACATGGACAACTACATGCTATCTCGTAACACTGACACTGCTGAGGGCTCTGAGGCAGAGTACTGAGCAGATCAGCAGACAGACTTCAAATACCTGAAAAGCACAAATACCTTCAGTGCTGTGTTTAGAGCTTGAAGCAACTCATTGGTACAAAAACTCTTAAGGCTAATCCCAAAACTGTGACTTCCAAGCATTACACCCGAACTGGAAAGCACCTGTGTTCAGTAGCATCAGAGCCACTCTGATTTCTGCCCCTCAAATTTAGAACTACTTGAAGACCCTATTTCATATTCTGAGACACTACACTTAATGGAACATTAAGAGGCTCGCTTTAGCAGCTCTTCGGGTGGTTTCAACTTATAGCATAAACCTCTTCTATTAAACATTTGTAATAAAGGGTGTTGGTTGTTTAAGATATGGTTAAATTGTATGCATTTTCAAAGGTGTGGAAATCCTAAGGAATAATGTAAATCAGTCCACCCCATCATTGTGTTTCAGGAAAGAGTTAAACAGATGGATGTGGCAGTCGTTCAGGAGACCCAATCTCTCACCTGTCCTAACACTAAAAATGACAAACAGTAGGCTTGAAATAGAATAAAATGACAATCTCGACTTTCACTATGGGCAGGTGGCTTTGACATCTGGCTATCCCAAGTACATTACTAATAATGTACAAGAGTTTATCAACTGGATTAACACTACAGCCATCAAAACCATAATGCCAAGGGTCATGAGTGTTAACAAGTAGTATAACGAATGTTGATGAACTTGGTTGATCTAAATTCTCACAGTGTTATGCCAGTGGTATTGCTGTGTGTCCAGGTTTCATTTATATTCTTGAACCAAGGAAAGCTACTTGTAAAACAACCCTCCTGTTTACAGCAGAAGCCACTTTGTCAAAGGCAGGCTTGAACTCCACAGTAAGGCTAATTTTATCATAACACCAATGCATTATCAAAATTAATGTACAGTTTTTTAAATCAAAACCTAATGGGCTTAACTATGCGCAATATATTTGATTTATTATACAGGAGCTATGTATTCTGGTTAGGTTGAAAGGCACCTATATGGTAAATAGACACTGTATATTTTAATTACACTTCTGATTTATTTTGCTAACAAAAACAAATACCTATTGTACTCTTAAAAGCATTAAAGATTAAAAAAAAAATGCAGTTGGCCAAAATGAATAGTTCAAGTCATCTTTAAAGTGCTGTACTGCAATTACTTTGAAATGTTAGTGTACCAATCTTCTTTCTTTAAAGAAATTGTACTGCCTAAATTTTACACATCCTCTTTCTGTAGTTTTGAGTTTAACATTTGTGAATTAAGTGCTCTTTTTCTGTGCATTATTTTATCTTAGAAACAATATTTGTCAAGATATTCAAGAATATTCACAAGCCCTGGAAATAAAACAAAAATCTACTTAAAGGAGATGCTACTCAACTGGACATCTCAGTAATACCAGATCTTTCAAGTTTACAGGTACACTGTGGTTTTATTGAAGGCATGCTTGTTTGATGATGTAGTGTGTGCTGTATGGGTACTGTTACTGAAAGCAGAAGGGACTTAATAAACACTAAACCCTGTATAAACAAAATAAATGTAATGCTGTTTTTATTTTTTTTGGGGGGGGTTGGTATCTTTAATGTTGTAAATGTTAGATAATGCATTCCTAAGCCATCAAATACTATTCTAATACCTTACACTTACAACAAAGAGGTGATGGTTTTGTTCAAGGACAGTCTGCTTGACCCTATCCTTTTATTATGACATGGGTTTACACTGAACTTTTAATTACTGCACCAGTGGCTGTCATTATGGTAAATAATGAGGGGCTATGCTAATATTTCAAATATTAGGCCTCATAAGAACATACCATTAATTAAACCCACATTGCATTAAAGGGTGTTGATGATTTACCCTAGACTTTAGAATGACATTACAGAAATGTTCTACTTAACTAATCATGGTCATTTGGGTTTACAGCAAATGTCTGAACATAGTCTCTGCTTTTAGCGCCACTGATGGTTAAATACAATTTGTTTAATATTTCTGTTACGATTCCCTTCTAACACAAAATGCGAATGTGCTCTGCTAAGGTTGTGGCATTAGGTTATCACTACTAATTCCACTGAAATTATTTTCTTTAAACCTACGTTCTTTTGAGTTTCATGTGGTTACCCTACCCACTTAGGAGCAGCCCTTGCATGATTTGGTTTGATGTAATGCAATAAGCATTTCTTAACATGAGATTTGCAATGCAATTACAGAAGAAAAGCAAGTGTGTTCATCTTCGTAAAATGCTGATTCTTCAGGTTGTCCCTTGAATTTGATGCACTGACCCACAGAATGATGTTAATTGTTCCAAAGTGGCACTGGCCTACCCTCTCCAGGCATTCCATGCTTGGAACTTGCATTACCAAAGCATACGAAGAGACTCTAGAAAAGAATGTTCCATTCTGGGTGCCAGAAGTCATTGTAAACATAACTAGAGCACAAGCAATAGCATTTCTTGAATGCAACCTAATGCTGACTGGGCATTGGTCAATCTCTCGTGTAAACTGCAACTGGTCCATGCAGAAGGAAAGAGAACTGAATTTCTGAATTTGCTCATTTACATGTGCTTAACACCTGGGGAAAGCAAAGTCAACTAGGAATGCAAGCAAGCAGCAAGGGATTAGCACTAGTCCTAATATCTTTCACATTACAGCGATAACATTTTAGTTGAGACAGATAAAAGGAATACCACAGTTACCTGGATAACCAATGTTTGGTGGTAAATGAAACTTGGACAGAACAAATGCAAACCAGATATTTTTATTGTGTAGATTTTAGTAATTTGTGAATTAACTATAGAATACAATCTCATTGGACCAGGAAAACATGATTAACAGGGTAGATTGCACAATTTAAAAGAAAGTACTGCATATAGTGAGTTACTGCAGTATGTACTGTATTTTCACACTCTGGGCAATTCACATATGCTCCATCCTCAAACACTTGTCCACAGGGCTGCATGTGCTTTTCACATGTTCTTTTATTAGGACAAACCACCCCAGGACTTCTGACTCACCCACTAAGCCTTTTTGAACACACCTCATGCATTTTTTACATGTCCAGGATGCATTTAAAAAAAAAAAAAAAAAAAAAAAAAAAAAGTTACCTTCTAAAGACTAGTAAGAATCCACCATAATACAACAGTAATAATACATAATTGCAACAAGTTTATTAATAGTGCAAAAACACTCAGAAAATAGCAGAATAGCTTTTGAAATTGCACACACACATTTGGCACTATGCCGATCGTCATTTAAAAACTGTGTATATACAATTAGTGTTTAAATCAGTGTAAAATTAAGGTTCGTAGCAAACAACCACCTTTAGGTACTGGCAATTAAAAGGAAGCAATTCTACATTTCATTTAACAAACGTGATGGTGTTTTGTGCAAAATTAAGAAATGAACGATCCATAGAAAAAGCAGCAAAACAAAATTCCTATTCACAGTTCAAAAGCCTTAGCTTCTTTAAAAACAGATCTCCTCAGCTCCTTGCATCACTTTACAAGTAAAATTCTTCAATTTGATTTTTGTACATTTTCTGCACCACAGGCCTCTTCAGTTTCATTGTTGGGCCTGTTAAAATGAAAATGAGAAAGTGAAGCCAGATTCTAGGCAGCTGTGCTCTCTTTACAATTTGAAGCGATACCAAAAGAGTGTTCACGGACTAAATGTACAATATAACAGATAGAGTAACGAGCTGGAAAGGACCTATCAATTACACAAAAGAAAGACTCCATATTCAATAGGAAGTGTTTTTTTTTTGCACAGACACCTTTACTTATTTCACAGTAGACAGTTCCATTAAACCCAACAGACAAAACTGCTACAGTATGCAATAGGAGCCTTTAAAAATAACAAAAAAAAGCTACACACACTTGCAAGTTCACAAAAGGATGAACATGTACCATAAAAGAGAACAAACAATCAGAGAAACAAATACAGATCTAGTGATCTGTTTTAGTATAAAGCTCCTCACCAAGCTCTCCCCCTGAAATGGAAAACTCCTTCTCCAGGATGGTCCACTTTTGGATTTTCTGGGCATTGGAGGTTGCCTTGGCATTGACCCGGTCAATCCCCGCCTGGATGGCTTTGAAAACAGGCAGGTGGTTCTTGCTGGTGATCTCGGACAGGCGATTGGCCCGGCAGCCTGTCTGCCTGCAGAACTCCTTGGATTGGGGTGTCAGTTCATCAGTTGGCTCCCCATCTTCATCCACATTGCACTGGGATGTGGGTTGTGATTAGATAAGTGAAATATTAAATAAAGTTTGAATTTGTAAACATGAAAATGGAAATCCACACAAAAAATTAAATGCTAGATGATGCAAACTATCACTGCAATAGATAATACTGTCATAGTAATACAGCGGTACCTTAAGGGTCAGCAAAATGCTGAGGAACTTGCGCTTGTCTCCGATCAGCATAGCGTTGCTGACGATCGGGAGTTCCTCTTTCACAGCATCCTCAATGAGCACTGGGGGGATATTCTCCCCGCCTGCAGTGATGATCAGCTCTATGGGGAAAGACCAGAGATTGAAAATGAGCTTACAAAACCAGTCAGAGCGAGATGCCAATGATTGATTCAAATGTTCACAATGACAAATCCCTCCTCCACAAATTCTCAACTTTAAAAGCCCTCATTGCACAAACAGTGGACATATCAGAATGTTATTCCAATGTTAATGCTCAATATTAACCCCTCCCCCCTCCTCCTCCCCATCTATTCACTACAGTCATTTTACCCTTGATGCGGCCAGTAACATAAAGGAAGCCTTCAGGGTCATGCTTGCCCAGGTCCCCAGAGTGCAGCCAGCCCTCCTGGTCAAGAGCCTCCTCCGTCTTGTCGGTCATGTTGAGGTAGCCCATGAACACGTGGCGTCCCCAGAAACAGATCTCACCATTCCCTTCCTCATCTGGCTTATCCAGTTTAGTAGAACAGCCAGGAATCTCCTTACCACAGCTGAAACAAAGAAGCCACAGCTGAGCAAAACTGTACCTAGTGGACATGTAGAGTACTTTTGACTAGGTGCTGTTATAATGCTTTACTAGATGTGGTTAACACAGTACTTTGGAAGGACAAGCACACTTAAAAAGGGCTACATTGTACTTGTCAAGAAAAATGGTCGGTCTGTGGAACGGACCTCATGATGCGGAATGCTGCCTCACTGGAGATGGTGTGTGGGCCAGTGCTCTCGCTCATGCCATACAGCTCGTAGATGGGCAGGTCGAGGCTCATGAAGTACTCCAGTGTGTCCTTGGTAATGGGTGCTGCTCCAGTGAAACACTTTGTGCAGCGATCCAGTCCTAGTGCTGCCCGCACTTTCTTAAACACCAGGTTGTTTGCCAGCATGTAACCCCAGGGGACAGTTTGACTCCTAAACCAAAAATAAATAAATAAACCACACACCAAACATTAAATTTGAAGTATTTGCTTATCATAAAGTAACAGCTGGTATCAAGGCTCAGGAGGCTGGAGCAGTGCTGCATACAAGAATGTTTCTGCAGTTTAATTATTACATGCAGCTCTTGGGTGTGCAGTCTTAACGCCCATCTGCGACGTCATATTTTGTGAAAAATATTTTTTAAAAAATTGAGTGGTGGCCAGTATTGCTTAGGACCCTGAGAATAAATGTGTATTATGTCATTGCAATCACTCAGGTGAAACAATGTCTTGTAATTTGCCCAGACATCAATATTTGCAATACTTCCTGAAGGTTTTGTTGACAAGGTCCCTCGGGTCATAGAACAACATGTTTGTATACATGTATCTAAGCAGAATACATAAAGTGTAACATTTGTATGGTTTCTAAAGCACTTAAATGTTCCCCAGAGTGTTCTGAAAAGACACAATTTCCAAGATGCTACTGCAAAATAGATTTGTACTGAATTTATAGGAAGCGTCAAACACAGCCAAAAAAAGCCTGGTCCTCAGGGAGCACCCCACTGAAACATCCTGAAAGGGTTGAAATGAGATTATACTGGTATTCCTGTATCCCTTGCATTTCAATGAGATTATACTGGTATTCCTGTATATCTTGCACTTCAATTGCTCGTTATCTGCTGCATTGTACAGATTTACAAAAAGCCCAATTGGAACCTGGCGACCTATCACATCTAGAACAAACACACCCTTAAAATGCAGGCCGGGCAGAGTTATCAGGAAGAGTCTGGTACAGTACCCGTTCATGAAGTTGTAGTTTGCCTGGAGTCCGACGTACTTTGCCCACTCCGCCACCTTCCTCTTCACGAGAGAGGACTTGGAACTCTGGCTCTGCATCTTCTCCCGAATCTTCTCCCACACCCGCGGCACCGCCATAAAGGCTGTCGGACGCACCTCGCGCATCGTGTTCAACAAGGAACCCTGAAAAGCGTCCAGCACCTTTACTTGACAGGAACTTAGTGTCTTGATTAAGAACGCAAGTCTCAGGCCGAGTTCCCTCAGACCACCACCCTGTTCTGGAACACTAGGATGAAGACTGTACATGTGTATGACACATGCTGTTTGAGTACACACAGCCCAATGGGAGACAGCACAAGGGATCAGCACTCAATGTAATGCCCCTTCCGAGTGTAAGCTTGAATAGCAAGAGAGTAGCGCCTTGGACATGGAAACAATTACTCAAGAATGATGCTCAGAGATAAGACACAAGTCACTTAACCTAGCAGCTTGTGGAAGATTTTTTTTAAAATTTAAAAAACAGGGTTCGACTTGGGCTTTCATACAGTACATAATTTAAAATGTGTCAGTCTACATAATGCCAGGAAATTTGGTAAAGTAAAATTAAATCTAAAGATTTTCACCTTCAGTGCGTCTGGCTCTGCGAAGTAAGTGGTTGCTCCAAACCTCATGGAAATCCAGATGTCAGAAAGCTGAGCTGCAATGTGACTGAGTGGAAGATAACTTATAACACATTCCTCAGTCCCATTTCCAAAATTAGCTGTCTTGCCAGCAGCTTCCGCCATCCACGTGAACTGAAAACAGATAACTTGTAATAAACTTAATCTCTCAACCCTACCACCTCCACCCTCACCCCCAACACATGTCCTCTGTGAGCCACCTCTTGTTACAACAGATCCTACTACATGCTGAGAGAATGGGTCTCGCATCCTAGTCCTGCATCGTAGCCCATGAGATTTATATACTCACATTGTCGTGGCTCAGCATGACCCCCTTGGGCTGACCAGTGGTCCCAGACGTATAGATCAGACTGCAGCACTGATTGGCCTTCTGGGATCCAATGACATCATCAAGCTGTGCATCAGGGATCTGCTTGCCCAGTTCCATGAACTCTTTCCACTGCACAGGGGAGTTTATAAAAGAGAAGTGTATGACCAAGATGCAGCTATAGGCGAGGCTCCAATGGCACGGAAGATTTTTACAAAGCACATTTGTTGGCATTTTCAAACGAATACTCTGTTGGCGAGTGCCGTTGATTTAAAAAAAAAAAAGTAGCAAGCTTACAGTGTAGAGGTTTGGTTGCTTTTCTTTCAGCTCGTCTTTGTATTGAACAATAGCCTTCAGGTGGGGCAACTGGTCCTTAACCTAAGTGATTGGAAAAATAAATATATACAATTAACCTTGAAAAAAGTAATCTCATTTACTTCGAAAATTTAAATAAAAAAAATGTGGGAACAGCAGGTGAACACTTCAAGCAGCTGTACAGGTTTTGTGATAGAAGTCACACATTTGCCTTTGAATGTCCCCCAAAATTTGCTTAATACTTTCGTTCCAAGTGATCTAGTATGCAAAGAAGGACATTGGGTTACTGTGACTAGGCCACTACTGTTACCTGTAGGATTTTGGTCAGCTGCTTGTGATTCTCCACCACCAGGACGTTCGCTTCACAGTTGTCTGCCACATACTGACAGGCCTCGGGGGAGTTAGTTGTATAGATACCCACAGCTAACCCTCTGAAGAGAGAAATAAAATAAAAACCTTGACTATTCAAGGTAAGATTTTGTTGCCTAAACCAGTTGGAATGCCTGGCTCCACCTAAAGAATTATTATAATAATTCATAACTGAAAACACTGCAAAAACCACAACTCTTGGGAAAGAATCTGGGCACTAACTGTCTTCTACTTTATCAACTGTTCCTGGTCAAGCAGCGACTTTCTAGGCTGAACTGCCATAAAACAGACGGTGGCCCATAAATCTTCAGGACTCTGGATGGATAAGTGGGTTGCTGTAGTGAAGCAATATTAAAGACTGGATAGTTCAATCTCTGCAGTTACAAAAACCACAGCACCTACCAGGGATTATCCTGGTAGAGAGGGTTACCCTACATATAGGTCACATTTACAGTAGTCAGGGCATGGTTTCACCAGCTACATGCAAGTTCAAACTTAGTTAAAAGCACAAGTGTTAACTAACTTCTTTTACAAATTACGTTAGGCGTGTCTTTACGTTTTTTACGATGGTGCAACGCAAAGCAGTCAATTCCCAGATCAGCTCTATAAAAATCTGGTTATCTGCATACACTGTGCCAAGGACGTGGTCAATGCAAAATACTAAAACAATTAGTATATAATGCTTTTTCTTTCTATATTAGTCTACCAATATACATGGTTAAGGCTACAATTAGGCACTTCTGGGAAAATATGCACTGAAAATACAAATCTGCGGGAGTCTAAATTGTTTGGTTGTGTACATATAGATGGATCAAAAACACGTTTAGTACAGATATTGATCTGGACCAAATCAGGATACACAATAGTAAGTGTTCTAAATGAACGCAATTGAACGACGCATTTTCTTCGTAGGGGCTGGTCATTTCACAGTCATGCAGCCAATCACCTTGGGGAGAGCATCTTAAATGCCAGACTTGAAACATGATTTTACGGTGCAAATATAGATTTGCCGAGTGCTGCAGACTTGAGACAATGTTGACCGTGACACGGTTCAGTTTGTATTAACGTACACAATCTTTGTTTTCTAATATTTCAGTTTTACCTAAAACATTGAGTTGCCATATTAGACAAAGTCAGATCTTTCAAACACTTGTTTAAAATTACATGCATGTTAGTGGGGTTACCACGGAATTAAAGCTATTTCTAAGGCTCTCAAAACACCGGTTGATGCTCATTTCAGAGGGTCCAGGTTTTCACCTTTCACTAGACTTTTACCCAATGCCAAGTTTATGTACCGCCGCAAATTGGACAGGGAATGGCAGACATAAGGTGACTTAATTGGTTAAATCAGCTAAAAGCTGTGCAGCGTCACCACTTGCTGTACAAAGGAAGCATTGCAGGTCATTTTGCTGTGCAAAGTGGTCACAGCAGTTTAGTCACACAAACATAGGCTGCATTTTCAAAATTGGATAAATGTACATTTAAAGTAGATGTGCAGAGTTTGTCTATATAAAAAAAAAAAAAAAAAAAAAAAAAATACACAAGGATGCACATCACAAGACTGTAGATGATGTCATTCCGACTCATCGCACAGGGCTGGAGAACCTCATATCCACCTCAATTGGAGTCTGAAGAACGTACTGCAAGTTTGAACTCAAGTAGCATTTAATCTAGTCAAAAGCACCGCTCTTATTGGCTTGGTGTACTATTTAAAAGCGCTCGTCTATGTTGATGTAGCTAAAAAGAACATTTGGTGACCATTCCATGAATTTGTTTTTTTGCCGCACCTTGCCCATGAAATGCAATTACCGTGCCAAAACCATAGCCTTAGACATGGTACATTAGTTTTCATGACATTTCTTAATGTAAAATGGTGTCCCGTATTTTATCATTACCCTGCCAAAATAGACCCAATCTCTGCGATGAACCACTCTGGAGAGTTAAACCCCAGGATGCCAACGCCATGGTAACGTTCCAGGCCCAACTGAGGAAGAATTAAAAAAGCAGCATTACTAGATTTACTCAATCCTTACATAAAGACTTAAAGCTGAAGCACCAAGTGTGTGGTTAGGTTGTGAAAAGTTGTAATTGCTGACAATTTAAAAAACAAAAAACTACCTCTGTGAAAAATGTTACCCCCTCTGCATTGCCCAACCTATGTTTGGAGTGCAATATCAGATAACAGGGTATTACTTTCTGAAGCCTTTGTAACACAAAGCCTGCTATTTAATAAAATTAAAAAAAAACTGCACCTATTTGACCCTTCTGAATATAGTCTACAAATGCACTATGTATTTACTAGTTTCTTCAATGGGGAGTCATCTGATTTTTGTATTACCACTATGTCAAGGTTCTATAGAAGTTACAATGCACCTGAAGCCAGAAGAACTACATTTCTTGGACATCTTACAGTACTGAGACTAATGTAACATTTGTAGTTTCTGTGAAAAAGGTCAATAAACAAATTCTGCCAAGAAACAGGATAAAGGTCACAAAAAAATAAATAAACACAACACACACCACACAGTGGAAACTACAAGAGACATCCCAAAATAAAAAGCACAGGCTTAAGAGTCCTACAGTAGCTTCACAATGCAATATCTTTCATCAATATACAAGGGGAAAGCATTACCAATCAGCTTTAAACAAACCACAAAAATAACATACAGAATGTTACTTGACGACGTTGCTGAAAATGTCAAAGCAGAACTCCTGAAACTTTCTGCCAAGATTTCTCCCAACCCCCCCACGTACGTAAACTATCCCATTTCTGAAATATTCAAATTAAAACAAAATACTTCTCCAGATTCACTACCAGATGGTTAGGGGCTTCAATTTAAAAATCCACACCCAGAATCATACACTGCACTAAGTGGAACTCACCTTAAGAAAGCTTTTGGCTGCCAGTCTGCATTCGTTGTAGTACTCCCTAAAGGTCAGGGTTGCCCACTGGCCCTCCTTTTTAACAGCAAGGGCAGGGGTCTCTCCATATTGTTCCACGGTACGCTGAAACATCTGGTAGACCGTCACTGGAGTCTCAGACCCTGGCCCAGACTGCGATAACCGCAGCTTGACCGGCTCGTCCCTCTTGATAGTCCACAACATCTCTGAAGGAGCCAGGGATGGGACAGGTATCTGGACAGCCGTAGGTTCAAGTATTATCACCCCATCTTCAGAAAAATCAAAACATGGGCAGAGGTCCATGAGTGAATTCCTTTCAGGAACACAGCTTCTCTCAGCAGGTTGTTTCGATTTCCACTTTACAGCCTTGAACTAGCAGTTAGACACAGCATTAAACTAATGAGCAGCTCTTTAATAGGAAGTCTTCTATTCACACACAGCCAGTAAAACCAAGTGTGGGGAATTTGACCGTCGCCTTCTCTACAGCACGCATAATACCCGAGCTGGGATTTGTCAGAGCTAAAAAGGAGCTCAAATTACGACACATTAAATACAGGAGGAAATGACATGCAAATACAGTACGCAGCTATAATAGACAAAACTTGCACTTGTTTTTAAATAGAATATTACTACACAGATAAAGCGTAAAAAAAAAGCGATGGATTCAAACTGCAGCATAAAACTACAAAGACCCTTTGGAGGGCTTACACGCAATTGAAACTTTCCAATTCTGCCATTTGCAACACAGCTTTAAGCTTGTCAGACAATACTGTAACTGAAGTCAGACCTTTAGCAATGGCGATATTTGATATCTATATTATATTCTGAAATACTGTACAGTGGTAATTTGTCCATTCAACAGTGTTTTAAATCAAATAAAATTATAAATGCATCTACAATACAGCAATAGAACATGTGAATATTTGTGGTGAAATAGTCAATTAAATTCAGTTAAATGTGTTCAGGCAGATAAACTGTAAACATGACTGTACGAATGAGAAGTAAAATGTCAAGAGAATTGCAGATGTCTGCATGTCAGAATGCAGAGAGTACTTTGTTCACTTTGACAAGTGCGACATTTCGCATGACTGCCTCCCTGACCGCTTGGGTTCAGCTATTGCACAGAGACTCTGGAGAAGTCGTCAAATCAGTGTTGAGAAGAGACACAGGCAGCTTGTTTAAAAGGAATAAAAATGAAGGCCAGAGCACGATTATTGTACTAGTGAAACAGTGATTTCAAAACATCAACTTTGCTTACCAAAGTGTACAAAAAAGTAAGTTAGCAGAGAGATGTTTTCCTCTACCAGAGAATGCATTTGAACTGCAGTATAAATTTACAAATACAGTATAGCAAGGTTAGTTTATTGTAAGTGTAACAGGATGGGTGCTGGGTGTGAAACGGCGACCCCACAAGCAAGCATCTTCACCTCTAGGCAAGAAAGCCAGGTTAGACTGCCTTTGGTTAGAGCTTTTAACCTCATCTCCATAATAGAGCAGGCTAACCCCAGTGTACTACACAACACACATTTCTCATAATCATACCTGAACTTAAAACCCAACAGTGGTGTTCAGATTTTAAATGCCATTGAACAACTTCATTAATTTACTGTTATGAAGGTCAGCAATTAGACCTTCAAACTGAACACACACATTGACTTTATTATTGAACTACACAGGTGATACATTATTGCCCTCTCACTTTTCTAATTGGAGATTAATCTCAGGAGCCCCAATTAAACCTTTTGAGGATTAACCCTCCATAATTGGAGGGAATAATATCTATTAAAACTGTTTTGAAGTTTAAAACACACAAAAAAAAACGAACATTTACAATTAAGACCATTTATAAGTGCTACTGTACTAAATTTCAGTTCCTTACAATAGCACTACCACAAAAAACTTGGTCCTTCAAATACTCTTAAAACCCATTGTAATCTGGCTGGGGACAAGACTAATCCTAGATTTGGGGGGGGGGGGGTATGGGTTACATCTACCTCTGTCTTCACAATCTATGCAGATTGTTCCACCACACACGTTACCCGTGGGAAATGAAAGGTCACTGGGTCCAGGTGATCTGGGAGGTTTTGGAGGAGCGTCCAGCTTCTCTTTGTTCAGAGTGCCATCTGATTGATCTTGTTGCTGGGGAACCTGATGCACATCTGCTCCCTGGGCAGAGGGTTCCAGCTCACGCTCTTCCTCAGTTACACAGCTGAACTCAGGAACTCTAGAAGGCGAGGATGATCTTGACGGTTCTTCCTTTCCAGACAGGCTGGATAACTGCTCTGGAACTACCTGCTGCTCAAGAGATTCATCATCTTTTGCTGCCAATATTGTGTCTCCCAACACTGACGATGTCAGGTCAGCCTCTTCAAGAGTTGACGGTTCAGGTTTCTCTGCGCTCCCTGTGGTCAAAGATTCCTGGTCCCCATTTGATGGTGGTTCTATTTGTATCTCTAATACTGCTCCTGCTTGCTTCTCCTCCTGCATCAGGGAGTTTCCTCCATTGACTACAATGTGGGAGTAATTTCCATTCTGCGGGACCTTGACATCATTGAAGAAGCCAGTGTTTGATGCAGGGTTAGAGGTGGTCAGAGGACTTCCAATGTATTCTCTCACAAATGGGGAGATATCCAGAAAACTACAGGAAAGAACAAAAGTGTGTTTACCAACTAGTTTAAAATGAAAAGTATTAAATACCATATGGCTAGGAGGCAGCCGAACCAAAAGCGTCCCTTATTTTGAAGCAATTAGTGGAGCATTTAAAAAAAAAAGCAGACTTTTTCAAATACTGTAAACATGAAACCGCCACAACTTAAAGGTTGCCAAGCAAAAATATATTGCAGAACATTTTAGTTGGAATTTGAGGATCACGTTATGAAGTAGTTTCACAATGATTAATTGTAAGTGAAAACACTGGGGTGAGAATTTACACTAGTGTTACCAAAATTAAAAAAACATGAAATATTGAAAATTAGTTTTGGACACACATTTCAGCGTATGGGACTCAAATTCCACTCGCCCTGTCCACACACAGTGAAGGGGTTAAACATGTTACTGTACAAATCATGTTTACAAATTAAATTCTGCATTTAGCACAACTTAAAGTTCAGAACAAAAACTGAAGCCATGAAAGATTTCTGCCAGTCAGAATGCATCCTAGCAGGGGAGGATACTGCATTAAAAGCACATCCCCTTGCAGTACCTTTCAGTCTGATCAACCTCCATTTGATCCCAGTTCACCGACATCTTGGCAATTTACTGTTGGAGAAAGAGAAAGGTAAGCCTTAGTTGGCAGAAATAACATAAGGAAGCAAGCCGTACTAAACATTGCCTTTACACTGCAGAACTAACACTAAATGGACTTCTATTCTGGCAAAACAAGGCAAAAGGTAGTTCAGCAGATATTAGTAACTGCACTGTGAAACTCCTAAAGCTAGACGTCTTAACCAGACCAAAAATATCCTGTTCTGGAATCCTAGACTGTGCCTGTATCATAACATCTCATTTAACAAGTCTCAGTCTGCCAAACATAGTAGACCCTCTCCATGAGAAAGAGGGTGAAAAAAAAAAAAAAAAAAAAAAAAAAAAACCCACACCTGATTAAAAGAAGCTCCAAATGGCCTATGACCACTACACAGGGAATAAAGTTGTGCCAGTACCATGGTTAATGGTTCGCAAGATTTAGCCGCGTACCGCTTAGCAAATCAGGTGTCTGTACCAGGACACCACACAAGAGTACAGAAGACAGCGGAGCTGTAACCAAAGCTTCCAGAGACCTACTGTACTTAAGTCCATGTCTTCTACTGAAAACACATCCTATTTTTTTTGCAAGAAGTTTTGATGCCTACTTGATAATACCTGAAACAAAGATCCTTGTATCTTATGCTTCCATCCTCCCTTATTCACGTCATTAATGAAATAGTTCAATATTTTGCAAAGGCCTCCAAAACAGCTTAGAAACTAAGCTGAACAGGTTCCCACAATCTGTGCTACAGCACATTAAATGAAAACTATCTTGTTAATCCAGTTACTGTAGCTTGCCTCTACACAAGTTAAAACGGTTAGCTCAAACTGCAGCAGAAGGTCTGACACAGCAACAGGAACATCCTATAACTGCCCTTTTATGACAGGACAATTTAAAACGTATTGTTACATTACTCAATGACTTGAATTGCGTTATTTTAATGACTGGACTATGCTGGCCCCATGAAGACATACAGCATGGGTGACAACTGTGTGCAGCTGCACATTATACAGGCCGGCATTTTACTTGCAGGTTTAAAGCGGGTAGAGTCATTTACAATACCATGCTGGAAGTGGTAAACCCAGGATGCTATTGGAGAATTTTACAGAATGGGGAATCCCCCAGGATTTCCCCTGTGCTGTAAAATACTCCAATAAAAAAGAAAAAAAAAAAAAAAAAAAAAAAAAATCAAGCTAGGTTTATCAACAGGACCATAAAAAAGTGAACATCCTTAAAGTCTTTCGATAAAGTAGCAGTAAAATAAGTCACACTTTAGTTAATTTGCCCTTTTAAGGTTCAGTCAAACCCTTTATGCTTTTGTGAGCTGCAATGTCACCAGAATATCTAAATTAAAGCTTTCATTCTCCAATCTGACAGAAATGGAAATAAGATTCCAATTGTATAGCAGTTTTACCTGTTCCAGGTTTTACTACAAGCTTGATTAGCCCCAAATAAGCTTAGGTGTCTTAACTCAGTTAAACAAGATTAAACTCGTAGCAAAACCAGGAATTCACAAAATTAGTCTTATTTCCAACCCTGAATTAAATGTTAAACTGTAGGTCTGTTTCTAAAAAAAAAAAAATCTATTCAGACAATTACAGCAGCAGCTTTATATTATTAGACTCCCTTAGGGAGAGACATACGCCAAGTGAAACTGCATGATGTACCTTTCCACCAAAAAACAAGTCTTCACAGTACTGTGCATTTTCTTTTCCCTTAAAAGGTTCCATCTCACTGCCAATTATCTGGATGGTCAATTAAATTTTTCGTTTCGATTTCTTATTCTGTTTAATGTCTTACATGTGCCTCAAATTTAAGATTTTGCCGTAGTTGGCGATATTGTATCCACTATTATTGTTACCATGTCCATGCTAGCATGTGATTAAGGAGTCAGTCTTAATGTCATAATGTTGAAATTTGTGTCAAAAAAAATCAACCTTGTTTCCCCATTCTACTTCTGTCTTTGCAAATTAAGCATTTAGAAACCTGAATAGAGCAACCAGAATTATTCCAAGTTTTAAAAAGGCATGTCATATGCAGACAAAATCTACTCAGTCTTTCACAAAGACTACCTGGCTATCCGATTCAAGCACTCAAAATTCTAGAAAGTACTGGCAATGTCGACCCAAGGGACTTTTTCGACCTGAAAAAAAAAAAAAAATCAAGGACCTGGGGTCACAAATGGAGATTAGATAAAGGGGCATACAGAACAGAAAGCCCACACCCGCGAGAATTGTGGGAATCTGGAACCAACTCCCCAGTAATGTTGTTGAAGCTGACACCCTGGGATCCTTCAAGAAGCTGCTCGATGAGATTCTGGGATCAATAAGCTACTAACAACCAAACGAGCAAGATGGGCTGAATGGCCTCCTCCAGTTTGTAAACGTTATGTTCTTATGTACAAAAGCAGCTTGCTATCTGGGTACAGGGTGTTCCACAGACTGCATAAAAACAGAAAAAAGAAAAATCCTGATTTTAGACAAGCCGGCAAAAAGACTTCATACAATTTAAATCCTGGCCAAGATAGAATCACAATCTTCTATGTAGAGTATTGAATTGCATTAAATATTTAAACCAGACAGAAAAGTATTTTGTAGAAATAATCCCTAAAATTAAACTTTTTTTCGACGTATTTTTAAATTCTCTAGAAGTGTTATGATGAAACTTGTCGACACTAAACTGACGTCATATGATACGCCAGTTTGAAAACTGCTTCAGCAAACAATTGAAACTGAGGAAAATTGACATTTCAAAATGCAAAATGTATACCATGTGTTTTTTTTTTAATAAAAAGATAAATAAAAAAAACGACTATCTGAAATAGACATATTACTTGACAACACGGATTGATTAAACTAGTATATTAGACATCAGATGAGGCAGCGCGCGCCTAACCACGTTGCCTGCTAAACATTTTATTATACAGACAAAAAATAAATAAAACTTACTTAGCAGAACCAGAACAAACACCGCCGTACTTACTAAATTTTGAGCTGTTTGCATACAAATAACGGACTCAGAATGAATACTTACACGAAAAAGCAACACTTAACCTACCTATTTAGGATTTTAAATAAATGTCAAACGTTTTGACTGCATAAACCCAACTCTGTGCTGAAGTGAAGTTCGGACTGTAAACTTTTTCACTTCACCACGTCGCTGTGAAACTACAGCGATCACACCTGCCGTATTTTAATTGGAAAATTACAAGATGAAACTGTTTTTCCTACACCTGCTTGTGTTTTAGGTGCGAGTTAACGATGAACCAATCAGAACCACATCGCAGTCGTAGGCAGTATCACTAATTGGAAGTAATTATGCAGTATGCAACACAGAATTAAAAAGATGATGATGATTATTATTATTATTATTATTATATTATTATTATTATTATTATTATTATTATTATTATTATTTGTAATAATTAATTATTAACTACTTTGTCGGGTTGGGTGACACAAGAAACCAGCAGTATTCAAAAGCAGATTTTGCTAAAAGATTATGTAGAGACCACTTTTTTTGGTTTGTAATTTATTATAGTAATTCTATTTATCATTGCATGTAACAAAAACAATAATACTGTTATTATAAGGCTACACAATTTCCTTTAACACAGACATTATTTTTTGTCTGGATCAGTGAGTTTCAACCCTTAATTGATATAACATTTTATAAGTAACTTGAACTCTGCAACAGTTTACGAGCTGAAAACAATTTTTAAAAAAGTCTAGTGAAGGACTATGATTTGAATTTTCTAAACCTGTGCTGCTGTGGTGTCATGATCTCAGACAATGAAACAATCAGAATATGCCTAACTGATGGTCAATTGCAATGATCTTTAGTCCTGTTCTGTGCAAAACTGAATACTATTTAGTAGATTATCTGCAGCTCATCCCCAGCTCCATACTATTTTAGTACCAATTGCAACGGAAAAATAGAGGGAAAAACTTTAGAACATAACTTAGGGTTAGACTGGGAATTTCTACTCCAATGGCAGTGAGTGGGCAGGGTCATGGAGTGTTGCATTATACTTCAGCTAGAATTTTAAAGTATAATTTTAGTTTAGGCGATTGCTTAAATGTTCTTATCCTCAGGGTTTGTGTAGACTGAGTAACAAACACCACAGTGGTGTAATAAGTATACATTTAAAATGATTTTAAGTCATTGCATTGGCTTTTTGTCTGGTAGTTGTTAATTAACATTAACAGTTTTGCTTTGGGGTAAAGGCTGTGTAAAAGCTGCCCCCATCCCACTGGTGAGCTGGTTCCTTTGGTTCCCAACAACTGTCCAGAGGGTATTGTCAGTGTGCTGCAAGATATACCATCTTTGAAACGGTGACTCTATTTGTGGCAGAGGTATTGACCAATAGGAACTGTCAAAATCACCTTTAGGAGGAGTGGTTGTGGGAAGGTGGGGCAACCTGCTTCCAGTCAAACAGAATCAGTTATCAAGCCAACAAGGCTGCAACTGACATGAGGGTCAGAGACACATCTTAATACCACCACCACTTTTTAACTCCATCTTAATCCTTCTGACGTTTTCCCCCCAGGGGTGATTTATGGACCCCACTAATAACATCACTGAACACATAAAAAAATACAGTACTGGTCATTAAACTGGACCCCATGGTGTTTCAGTGATAACTTAATGTTAAAACTGTCATATACAACTTCAATAATAAGTACACTTGGTTTAATGTTCAGTTATATTTAATATTTTACTCTTGTATTAAAAATTTGACATCGAAATTGAGATCCAATCAGCTTTGTTACTGACACACAGCAGTACAGTCAGGTTGTTTCAGTTCCAGTGACATTGCAAAGCTTTTCCAGCAAACACAACATAATCTGTTCTCTGTCTCACTTGAGGGACCTTGCATTGAAATAGTGGTAAAATAAGGTAACAATAGGGTTAGGGTATTTTCCCTTAAATACCTAACCAAATTATCTTACAAGGTTTCAAATTGAACCGCCATAATAGATTATTGGATGGTGTTGAGCGCAGACTCAGATCCTATTTATTTGTTAAAAAAGAAGAAAAAAAAAACAGCGAACAGCAAAAACAAGCCTATACGCAAAAGATGTAGTGGAAAAGCTTGCACTGAAACTTGGAATGCCTCAATCTGCTGTGCAAACGGAGGATTGTTCCTTTGTTTCCAATAGTTTTAATTCAAAATGTATGATTCAAATATCTGTAGTTATGGTTTATTAACCAATAAGTACATTAAATGAAAACACTGAACAAACCTAAGTTATCCTTAGACCCCCCCCTCCCTACAGTATACTGTACAATACACAAAGTATTCCACAGGTATGTGGTCTGAAGAGGATAAATGAAAGGTATGTTCATTTATCTGAGGTGTGTTGCAATTCTCATTAGCTAGTGTTGAAAACAATTTGTAAAATTCCCAAACCAATACAGCAGTGACTACAGTTCAAACAGACCACTTACTATTTCTAACAGTAACTATTCATTTTCTACATTTGCAGGTTTACATTTGTTCTGCAGATTTACAGATTTTTACCACAAAAGGAGTTTTATTTCAGTTCCTACTGCTGCATTTTTCTTTGTAGATAGGTGAGGCTTTGTGCTTTTGTAAAAGACAGGGAGCTTTCAGGTTCTTAAACAAAGCCATTACCCATTGCCTTCTTGCCAGTAGCTACCACTTCAAATAAGCATTTTATTTTACAGATGTCAAAAGATGTACATGTGAGATCTCTTTATTAATGACCACCAAAGGGACAGAGTTAAAAGGTATTTATCGTCATACTGTTTTCAAAGACTGGTGGAGATGGTCTTTATATGGTGGTCACAGGGAAGGGGTCTACTGTAATTTGGTTCCTATTAGGAGTTTAATAAAACACACCTGCACTTGTTACCCATACACTGTGGCTAATTAAGCCCATACTTAAACCCAGAATGTGTGAAACTGCCATACAATAGGAGTCTTATTTCCATCCACTGTAATTTATGCAGTGTGACAATATTGTGTGAGCAACAGTGTCCATCTAGAAGACAGTCTCATGAGACGTTATGTCATATGCAAATATATGTAAGGTGAAACCAAAAAAATATATTATACCGACTGGGGGAAAAAAAAATAGAAAAAAGAAATCAAACTATTTTAGACTGCTGACATTTTGTTTATTGGTGTACATGTAGAATTGTTTATCATCCCATTAAGGTAGCAGTAACATTCATTATCTGTTACTGAACTAAGACAAACTGATTGTAATGAGTCTCCATTATATCCCAGTGATTCTTCTTCAGCGATTGCTTCTCTCTTGCTTTCTGACTGTTGAACTTTTCACATTACCCAGGAGGCCACTCCATCTGCCGGCCTCCGAGCACATGGATATGCAGGTGGTACACAGACTGTGCTCCCTGCTTCCCATCGTTGATAACTGCAGGTTTAATATATATTAGAGCAAAGCTCAAAACACAGCCAGTGGGGAAACCCTTTATTATAAACACATGTAACTGTGCCTGTTACATTCTCATGGCAATACGAAGCTGTATCTATAGTATTAGGTACAAGCATTTATAAAAAGATGAAATAAAAACCATATAAAACACACATAGAAGAAAAGGTATGTAAACAGTAAGTGTGTTGCAAGCTTGCACAATTGATTAGCTTAATTCCAATTTTGCAACACTCCTGTTCAGTCTCGCTGTATATTTTGCACTGTAAAATATAAAAATCTCAGGTCTGATGTAAAAATGCATAATATGTTCTGCTATGGTGTGTCAAAGATACATATAAATCCATTCTGTAACAAACTCGATTGTATATAGCAGGGGTTTCAAACCGGAGTTACATGTTCCCTGGTGGTACTTCCAAAGGTCATAGGGGGTCAAGCAGGATACATTGATACATTTCTTACTTGCAAAAGAAAAACGTAGGATGAGAACTCAAGCAACAGAAAGTTATACCGAGTCCCTTTGGATAATCCTTATTTAGATTCTGTGCATCCTAAGACTTGTAATTAAAAGTTTTAAGCATTACTGTTTGATATTCTGTCCTAAAACAGAAGTTTGTTCCAAACTGTTGTGATAAATTATATATTACATAACTGTGAGGGAGGGGAGATGTATTTGTTAATACGATTATTCTGCCTTTTATTGCAATTGTAGTAACATTCAGTAGAGAGAAAACTGAAAAAGAATACTTAAGCTGAAACCTCCAGACAGAACGGGTACAGTTTTTAAAATGTTTGAAAAACACTGGTATGTAGGTTAAGACACATGTGCCTGAACCAGCTGCATAATTCGTCTATATCACAACCATATTAAATGAACAATTCTAGTTTATAGTGTTCTAATGAAGACAGGTAAAGGGCCCATATTGCCTTCAAGCTTTCTTCAACTAGTAGCTTTGAAATATGGGGCTCAAGCCATATTCACAACATTTTAACTTTAATTAATTAAGGTTTTACATTCATGAAACTGTGCCAGACTTGTATTGTTTAGCACAATGTTTCAAATATGGGCTGCAGTGTTGAGAGCATGAAAATGCTGACATGCTTCCCCACAATGACAAGTCTTTTCAGAACCATTTTTAGTGAAATTCTTTTGGCATGGCAAATAATGATCGAAACTTAGGGAACAACAGAGACAGATAACATACAATAGGATATAAAACCGGCTAGACATTAAATACAGTAATGGGAAAAATGTAGATAAAGTATCTCTTTGAGATAACAGGAAGATCACTTTATATAAAGTGCATGGTATACCTACACAAGCAATGTATCTGATTTCTATAAAACAACATGGTTTGCTTAGCTGAACATTTTTGTGAATATTTGTGTGTTTGTTCAGTCAGACTGTGTATTCAATTGTTGTTTCTTCTTTCCTGGGCTTTGTATTTCTGAGTGTATTGTACTTACCCACTCTGTAACCTTCCTTGAGACCCTCTTTCTTTGCAATGTTTTTAGCGACTATTAGGAGGTGCCCCAAAAGCTATGTAAAAAAATAATGGCATTAAGCATTGGATACAAATTCCCAAATATGCAGTTAATGAACATAACAAAAATAAAAACACACAAATCGAACATAAACCTTAAGGCAAGACTTTATTTACCATAAGAATTACAATCACAAATTACATGATTTACTTTAATAGCTTTTAGTAAAGAAACATTACAAAAGGACAGATTATTGGAATATATATGTGTGTATATATATATATATATATATATATATATATATATATATATATATATATATATATATATACCTCATGATAGTGTGATGAATCCAATTCATGTAAAATAACAAATTTTATCCCCACATACTTCAATACAGACACAACATAATAAACCTGCAGATGAAAGCTACAGTATCTCTTCATCATTGTCACAATGTATTCCTTGTTTTAGATTTGGAAATCGTCTTTAGTGTATAATGCACGGCCCCGTGTCACAAGGATCTGTACACAATTCCTAGAAGCTGAAAATGTCCCAGTTCTTTCATGGCCTGCATACTTACCAGACATGTCACCCATTGAGCATGTTTTGGATGCTCTGGATCGACGTGTACGACAGCGTGTTCCAGTTCCCGCCAATATCCAGCAACTTCGCACAGCCATTGAAGAGGAGTGGGACAACATTCCACAGGCCACAATCAACAGCCTGATCAACTCTATGCGAAGGAGATGTGTCATGCTGCATGAGGCAAATAGTGGTCACACCAGATACTGACTGGTTTTCTGATCCATGCCCCTACCTTTTTTTTTTTAAGGTATCTGTGACCAACAGATGCATATCTGTATCCCCAGTCATGTGAAATCCATAGATTAGGGCCTAATTTCAATTGACTGATTTTTGTTCAGTGTATGTTGGTAATAGGATAAGCATAGGTTATCGAAACATCATCTTGTCTATTATTTTGGAAAAGATAGTTGGAGGCGAGTTTCCATATTTCTTTCTGGCATACTCAGCCAGATGAGCCTTCGTAACTTCATCGTCACATGACTTTTCAGAGCAACAGTCTCTCTAAATTAAAACAGACAACAAATTACAAAGCATAGACCTCTGCCAAGTTTGGTAACACAACAGGACTAACATCTTCATGTACTAGTCTACTGTAAAAGAGGCAGGCTGTTTTCATGTCTGAACAAGCTTACTTCATTTAAAAAAATAAATAACTGAAACCAACCAATTCAATAATTGGCCTGCCGTAACAGTTGGCCATATTGCTGAGAGATGTTCCTTAATTTACCTTCAATAGTTGTACGGCTAGTCTCTTCAAATAATTGTAATGATCTCTTAACTCTTGTTTGTAATAATGCTAGTCTCTAAAAGTCAACGTCTTCCTGTTCTTAAATGCACCATTCGCTCAAATGTAGATTCTTTACAATTAGTTCAATTCACTGCATTATCTGCATCAATTAATTTCTACATTTCACAATTAAAGATGTGTCGACATCACTTATTTGACTGTGAAATGTTGTAAAAGAATGATACATTATATTTTTATGATGTAGTTTATATACTTTGTGCAATGCAGCTGGATCAGTATTTCGCTATGGATTATCAAAGCAAAACATATTTTCTCCTTCCTACCCTGCACGTCTGAACTCCAGGTGCAAGCAGCAGCAAGGCAGTGAAATGTACAAAACGGTTTATTTTCAAATATTGAGCTCCTACACTGCCAAACTTTAATACAATATTAGTATAATAGTACTAAAATGTAAATCCTGTCTATGACGTTTACACTTACTTAATTGTATTTGGGCAGTTATCTCCTTTCGTGGCAACTCAAATACATTTAATACAGTGTAGTTAGACAGCATGAGTCAGTTAGTACAGATCAGTCTATGGAGACCTGAAAGTTGCAGTTAATAGGAAAGTAAAAGTTTAGCAAACATTTAATTATTTGCTTTAGCTTTTTATCCCTCTCGCCTTTGACAACTTAGAAGCCCATTCTTGACATTTTCTTCCTGGGCTGTGACGAGAGGAGGCTTTGTGGTCCAGTGATTAAAGAAACGCCCTTATAACCAGGAGGTCCCCGGTTCAAATCCTAGCCTACCACTGACTCACTGTGTGACCTGAGCAAGTCACTTAACCTCCTTGTGCTCTGTCTTTTGGGTGAGACGTTGTTGTAAGTGACTCTGCAGCTGATGCATAGTTCACACACCCTAGTCTTGTATCTTGTAAAGCAGTTTGTGATGGTGGTTCCACTATGAAAGGCGCTAAATAAAAATGTATTATAAAGCAAAAAACATAAGGTCCAAAAATTTCTGTGGGAGGCAGAGCGCCTGGACCTTAATGGAACTGGACCTAAAGAAAAACAGGAAACTGCTGGACCAATTATTGAAATAATACAGGTAAATTCTGTTTATGCTTGAAACTTAATGTCGTATGACCTCTATAGGACAGTCGTATTAGGTCTGCGATCAGTGTAAAGGATTACTATGCAGCGTTTCTATAACCCTGCAAATATGAAGTCTCTAAAATATTAGGCTTTGACAAGAAGGGTTAGGGTTTGTTTGGAACGAACGTCATATAATACAATTATGAGTATGAGGCCAGAATATAAATGCGTTACACAGGATGTCACCATGTCAGACTTCTTCAATCACAGATCAAAGTGAAGGTTAGGTCCTCCCAAAGGAGTAACACTGAAATTACATGTATGAAATTCACACCTAAAATGGTTAATGCATTAGTGTTAACTTATACAGAAAGCTGAAACTGTGATGGCTTTTACTAAAATAAATGAACTCCATTCACTAGCAGGCTTAATAATCAGAACTGAAAAAGTGGCACTCTATTTTATTATTATTATTTAAAAAAGACACAAATTAAACAGTACAGCAGTACAATCAATAGCATAGCAATGACATTCACAGCCACCAGACGATTATATAATAGTAACACAGTGCGCACTACATAGAAACACAGTAAGGATATATTTATAGCTACAGGTAACAACAGTAAGCTTTAGCTGTGCAAATCCTGCATAGTGCTGTACATGACCTCTTTTTCCCCCCCACAAAATGCAGTCACTGACTCTACAGGTCATAGCGTTTTCTTCCAACATTACTAATAATACAACAATAAAAAAACAATAACAAAAAATTTCATTGTAACACATTATTCATATGGTTCATATTATTAACATAAAAATAATAATAATAATTACTTAAATGAATACCAACCTTGTTGAACACCCCTAGTGGTCATTTTTTATTCTGACATCATTAGATAAGTCTTTGTGACTTTATTAAACATGCCATAAGCAATAAATGTCAAATTATAAAAAAAAGCAAACAAAAAAAAAAACATACCATGGGATAATAAACAGACACAAATATGTAAGTAATGATGCAAGTACATGGATTATCTTAAAAGGTACTCTTTCTATAAAACACAGGGCCATATTGTTTCCCAATATTTTTAAAGTTTGCATCACCTGAACACAGTATACTATACAACAGTAAGAGCTTCATGTTCATCACATTAAATAAGTCGCATGGAAACCCTTGCTACAAGGGAATATATAACATTCTGCTTACAGTGTATGGTTTGACTGACTAAACTGTTATTTGAAAACTGGAGCAGGAACAGTCCTTGTTACATTTCATCCGAGTGATGTTGCTGGATTATTACAGTTGTGGTTTTGTGGTCGAGCCAGTCTTCCTTGTTCACTGTGGAAGCAGTCATTGTATACTCCACCGCCTCATTTCCAGGGCTGAGGGGTCTTTCTCCTTCCGGCGACAGCTTGGTTTTGGCTTGTGAAGGCAAGTCGGAGGAGGAGTTACTGTTAACTGCGGATTCTGATTCTGCTTTTTCCACTTTTTGAACCTCCAATGTGCGGTTTAGCCCTCCAGACAGCACAGATTTTGTGATTTCCACATTTAATATCAGATCCTTCTCAGCAGCATCAAGGTAATTTGTTGTTGCTCGTTCATCTTTAATGGTTTCCACACCAGAAAGAGAACGAAGGCTTCTTGAAATAACTGAACAGAAGAGAAAAAAAGTTACATAAAAATGACACCACCAAGATCTATATATATGCGCTCAAGTGTCTTACATAAATGAATGAGATGCACGGGTTAATCCAATAATACATCGCTCAACTAATTATACAAATGTATTTCCCCTAAAGGTGAACTGATCTTGGCATTTACCTCCTGAAGGGGTGTACAGTTCCTTCTGGCGCCCGCTTGCACCGAACGGGTTCACACTTGGGAATACAATCAGGCAAAATGACAACAGGAACACCTGTGGAGGGAACAAATACAAACATGGATCCAGAAAAATATAAAATTACATTAAAAAAAACAAAAAAAAACTAAACACTAAAAATACACAGTTCTGCAAAATATTCCCAAATGCACAAAAAATGAAGAGATTTGCCTTAGTCTTTTGGTGAACAAACATGAATTAAGTCTTGCGATACATGCCATCTTCAATGCAACAGCAAAATGCCATAACATAGCTATACAGTAGAACAATTCAAATAGCTGGTTTTATTCTGTAAACTAATATTACAACCTCTGTATAATTCCTTTAGCCACTGTCAAATTTCCAGCGTTTCCATTTATCCACACAGCAATGACAAAAGCAGTGAGTGTACCCACACTGCCTGGATTAGGGAGGCTGGGTTTTTGAATGAATTTAATGAAACTCATCTCAATTGTGAGATCCAATCCAGGCTCCATTTGAAGAGAGAGCATTAACCCACAGTGCCATAAACTATGGCACTGTGGGTTAATGCTTAAATAGAATGGAATATAAAGCTTAAATAGAATGGAATAAAGAGGAAAGGCTCACCATGATGCAGGTGCTTGAGGTGGTTGTTTTCATTGTTGTTTGCTTCACCAGTGCCTGAAGCTTCCGTAACTGCTCAATAAGAGTCCTGGCAAGCAGATTAAACAATTTGTAATTATTTTTGTTTAAGCAAATTTTTTTTACTTTTTTTATTAGAGGTAGAAGAATCTACATAACGCCCAGAACCTCAAACAATCCATCATGAGAAGGGGTCTACCTAATTTGCGATTTCGCGGAAATCGTGAAATTGAGGGGTCACCATGAAATTCACCTCTTTTAGGGGCCAATGCATACAAACAAGTACGGAGTGGGGGAAAAAAAAAACGTGTCTATCAGTGCGTCATTACTGCTTTTCTGTGACCTGTAATGTGCAGCTGGGGGTGGAACAAAGTTGGTGCTGCATTTAGTTTGCTAAGATCTAGTTTTCAGCATTGGAGGTAAAATATTAGAAATGGACGACAAAAAAAAACAAAGTATATTTCGGCTGATGATCGTTTCAAGATATTTCCCAAAGAAACTGTACATGCAGATTGAGGTAGCCTAATTGTTTTGCATATCTTAATGTGTCTGGAGAAAATATGATTGATCGGTATTTAGTTTCAGAATCATACATTAAATAAAAAGCTACAGAGGCTGCTGAACAGAACGTAAAATAAACAGCTTTCAGAAACCAAACTGGGAAGTCAGCGCAGACAAAAAGTATTCCTGCCTGCAAGTTAAATCAGTACTACAGGGATCTAGCACAGCCACCTCGCTTCAACCTGCTGCTTACTTTTTCGCAGAATTTTAGACCTGAATAACCACGTTTTCTTTGTTTTGACTCGGTACTAATAAAATAAATTACTGGATGGGACAATGTTCTGAAATACTGTCTACTTAGGTTTATTTAATGTTTAAACAGGTCTGCGAAATCCTAATTTTAATCCACAACCTATAAAAACACGTAAATTTACCGCGATTTAAGTAGACTCCTAATCATGAGATATCGAAAGACATTGCCAAAACACTTTATAACCAAGTTTATTTTTACTACTACTGACTAGACAATTTTACAGTAACTCTCAATTAATTTGTACACTTTGAGCAATTGATTTAAAACTGTTAAGTGGTTTATATCACTTTCCCAATCATTTTTAAAACAAGATTATAAAAACGCACATTAATTACTAAATTGCACTGTCAAAATCAGAGGTTGAGAGCTGGTTCACACATCTTCTAAGACATCAAAGCAGGAACACAATGAGACAGTTTATCAGGAGGCTGTTTGTAAAATTGAAGTTTGAATAAATCAAGGCTTTTTTAAATACAAATTAAAAAAAAAAACATGGATTTTACCTTATGGTCACATTTTGGAAATGTATTTTCCATTTAGGTACAACAAAACGGAAAAATAAATGAATATTCTACTTACAGGTTTTGCTTTTGTAGCTGATTCACCTTCTTCTGTAGCTCCTGGTTCTGAACTGTGCAGACAGCAACTCTAAATAATGATAACAAAAGATTAAACATAAATAAATTATTAACTTTATAACGCTGCATTAAGGAATGTATTATATATAGGGCTTGACCTTTTAAGGTTTTATTTTCCAAATCTCTACCTCCCTTTAAATGTTAATTAGAAGTTGTTAAGCTGTCTCTGCTTCCTAATAAAGAGAAAACTACTAATTAAAAATAATTATTTTTTCTTTGCTACAAAATCAAAGAGATTTTAAAATATGGACTTGCTATCAGTGTACACTCTGTACTGGGTATTTAATACTGAAAAGCAAATCTGTCAGGAGAACTCTGTTAAATGAGTGAAAATAACAAAAGCACAACAATAAAGTAGGCGACGGCAAGAATGAAATGCAATTAGGAGCAGCACTGAGACATTAACGTAATTTGAAATAAACATTAAGCCAAACAGAATCAGGCTCGGTCAAGATGCGAAGGTAAAAAGAAGAAGTGACATTGTTTTGTAATTAACAGCTTTTTCTGAGTTTAATTAGGAAACAGAATCAGCTCAAGCTTAAAGGGTCATGTGATCAAAAATAACACCTGAAAACTTCAAGCCCAAATTATACAGTACAGCTTACTGCTAAACTATACCCAGGACCTACTATCCTACAGTTAAGACACAAAGAGATCCAAGCCACGGGAGTGCCCAATGTAGACTATAATACTATAAAAGGAGGCTGAAATGCCACGTACCTGCTTTCCAGCCCATCCACATAGTGCTTTTTCTTCTTGCGGCTCTCTTGGGCCGACTGCTTGTTGCGGATCTTTCTTCTGACCCTTTTCAGCATGCGTTCCTCACCCTGAAATGAAATAGCACTGGTTTAGTTTGAAGGACAAGTTTCTACAAGTCAGCAGACAGGGTGATTGTTCTCTTTTGTGACATGTCATGGTGCAACAATACCGTATTAACCATTTTAAACATCTGTGAACAAAAGTGAAGTCACAGATCAACAGGACTCTTGTTGGGACAGATAGCTTCTGAATTGTCTTTGTAATGCAGCAACTGTGCATATTATATTGGAATGACTGTGTCAGTTGAAGCAGATTGTTAATTTTTAGTTGTGTCAATATATTATGAGTAAGAGATTAAGGGGGATTCCCCAGTGCTGTAAAACGCTCCAATAAAATAAAGGACTGGGTTAACCCTGCAGGGTACAAGTTAATCAAATAATGTATAACTGTGCCACTCCCTAAACAAAATGCATAAACATGAAGCTTTGATGTGAACGTGAGAGAAATACTGACCTTTGTGAGGGGCAAATTAGTTGGTATTGAAATCCCTTCCTTTCCCATAATTCTCTTTTCTTCTTCTGTTAGAACCAGTTCCTTGAATTGAAACTGGATCTGAAAAGAAGAAAAATACAGCTAATGGCTGTTCTTATGTACATTATTTCCTCTGATGTCAGACTCTGACACATACACACACAATATTTATATATATATATATATATATATATATATATATATATATATATATATATATATTTTTTTTTTTTTTAAAGCAAGGTGTATGCAATTGAATTACTTAGAGAGTTATATAAGGATAACGCTAGATGTCTGACTTGGTGAAAAAGACAAACCTCTAACTTAAAATAATGCAAGTTAACATTTTATTAACATGAATGGACTTTAATCTTTTTTTTTTTTATGTCACCTATTGCATAACAGTGTAATCAATTCCTGGTGTTAGCACAAGCCTGATCAGCCACAGTGTATAGGTAACAAGCTCAGGTGTGTCTTATTAAACTCATAGTAAAACCAGGAATGGATTAAACTGCTAAGCAATAGGAGCCTCATTTCCATACCTGATATATAGATTTTTTATTTAGATAGAGATAGATAGACAGACATTGGATTTAAAAGATCCCTTTCATCTCTTCTTATTAATCTTTGAAACTGTGCTAAACATTAAATAAACTAAAACATAAATACAATCCTATTTTGCAAATTCAAAGTCTTCACAACACAATGTTTTAAGGTGAAGTATTTCTGTTTTAATTCAGGATATTTCAAAAAGCATACCTGGCATTCCTTATCAGACTGAGAGAAATCTTCCATTGCGAGAGAGACAGGGGTTTCACTGGAGTAATCTTCATCCACATACTGTGATTCCCAGTCATCTAAGTGGAAATTTATGTGCAACACAAATATGGGTCAAAAAATCAGGCTGTACGAGAACATTTTATGTCAAACATTCGAGGTGAGCCTCCTTATTCAATCCTCTCTCGAACTGACACCTTATTAGCCAAGACTGAGACATGAATTATAGCTACTACATTACATTATAGAACTGACCCAAGTAACCAAAGAGACCCAAACATATACCTTGTGCTGATGAATGTAAAACACACAAGTTATTTGCATAGCAATATGTCAAAAGGCTAGAATTTAGACATATTGCTAACTAGCCAACTTGATATTTCAACTCTTGTGATTACGGTGGCAATGACCTGACAGGGACACAAGTGAAACCCTTTACACACCAAAATCGATGGACACATCTGCTTCAGGATGCTCCGTTCGTATGCTCTGCAGAGTGTCGCTGGTGCTCTGCTGGTCTTGGTTCAGGGAATAGTTATGGTCTGTCTGTATGACCTCGGTGTTGGTTTGAAATTCAGGGCTGTTGACTGGCTGTTCACAGAACTTGGGACTGGGTGATGGTGTGATGTCACTGCTGGAAGGGCTGTTCCAGTTATTGTTATCCTCAGATATCCCGCTGTCACTGCCCTGGGGAGACCAGGACTGTAATGTAGATGGCTCATCTTCCAAATGGCCCAAAATGGAATTTAAGAAGTCTTCTGTTTCAATGCCATTCAGCATCTGCAATAAATATATAAAAAGCTATTAATATTGCCAAATATTGCTTTCGGGCAACACACACACACACATACACATATATTTACATACATACATACATACACACACACACACACACACACACACACACACCAGAAACAGGAACTGACTCAGAACACAGGTTTTGGAATGGTGAAGGCGCTGATGCGTAGTTTAATAATTAAACAGTCAGAAAATAAAAGGTTTTTAACAAAAACAGCACACGGCACATGAGGCCAAAATAAATAGACAAACAAAACGAATAGACACTGACAAAAACAGGGTGGATGAATGCTACATAAAACAATTGACATTTATAATTACGCCCCCCTCTCTCTCTCTCTCTCTCTCTACACCCAACCCCGAGTGGGTGAAAACATGCAGCTTTTATGCAGCTGTACTGAGACTCGATTGCTAATCAATCATTCAATTGGAGTCGCAGTACAACTGCATGTAAATTAATAAAGTGCAATTCCCTGTGCTCACATATTATTACTTTTTACTTGCACGTGAAGTGCTGTGCAATCCTCGTGCCTAAATACAAATATACATTTTAAACACTTGTGTTACACAGACCCATTTATATCCAATGTACCAATGACTATACACCAAAATTTAACACACCACACGCAACATATAACAGAAAATACACACAGGGGCAGGCGCTTTGTCACAGGCATACTACAGCAATAATAATAATAATAATAATAATAATAATAAGAAGAAGAAGAAGAAGAAGAAGAAGAAGAAGAAGAAGAAGAAGAAGAAGAAGAAGAAGAAGAAGAAATTGCAGGCAAAACAAGATATCACACAAACATTTTGTTAATTTGAAAGCGTCATTTTATAGTGTAGGATAACGGTTAGTATTTTATAATATTATAGTTGTGATAGCGTGCATTGCGTGCACGCTGTGGAACTTTCAGCTGCATATTTTAAATACCCCGGCTGTCAAATTTCTGTACAGACCAAGGTCACAGTAATGTTATGAAAAAATGAAACATAATATAAAAAAAATTCAATTTTACACTCTTAAAAAAACACCCGTGTATATATATATTTAATATAAAAGTGGGAATATATATATATATATATTATATATATATATATAATATATATATATATAATATAATACTATACTATATATTATATATATTGATGTGACTAATTGATAATTAGATGTGATATTAGTATTAAGTAGTATATGTTGCAGGGTAAGGCAATATAATTTTTTTAAAAATCAGGAAATACCAGTTTTCATGGTCATAAGGGGCTCTCTTGTGGTGAACTTTAGAATGCAGTCTTTGCTGTAAATGTGTAGTGCTTATTCAATGCAGTGATTTCGCCAAGAATTAAATTGTCTGATTTTCGAGGAGCTGTTCATCAACAGCCGTGCAATACTCACTGTTTCAAGTGTATTTAGTACGCTACTCTGTATTGTTTTGTCTATACTTTTAATTACCTAAAATAGTGTGTTCCAAGAATAATAAGCTGTCAAACTTGCACCAACCCCTTGTTAAAGTCCAAACATATATTTCTTTCTGGTTTGGTTTATGCAAAGTACAGTGATATTTCTTTTTTTGGTCTTCCTCTTTTTTCTAATACTTACAGTGCGGGTTGCCACTGTCTAGGTTTGACCGGACAGTCCGGGAATTGGCATCTGTGTGCGGGTGGAAGGAACCCAAACGCCCTAATGTCCGGTTTTAAGTGAAACTTATAAAAAACACCAACCTTCCTTTAATATTTTCTTTGACATACCGTATAAGGGGAGAGTTTGGAGTAGAATTTATTTTGACTTTACTGGCGGTTTGGATTGGATCGCCAATAATACTTCCATCAGTAAGTGTGGCATACAGTGTGCAATCCCCTTTATAAAAGGTTTACATGAAGCAACAGATTCAGGGCTTGTACCGCTCGTGTATTTTACATTTTACTGTTTCAATTGTCTTCTGGTTTAAAAGGCATGGTGCAGTTTTTTTTCTTCGCATGGATGCTGTACAGCTGCAACAGGGCTTCAAAAATGTTATCTTAGTTTACAGTTTATGTCTATATATTCTGTACTGTGTGTACCGTGTTTTAAATTACACGAGTTAATGAAACTGTTCTTGCCAGACACCAGCGAAAAAAATGGCTGCTGTAAGAAATATTTTTTCCTAGACTGTGCTGTTTTCCATGGTAACAGCTGCCCCCAACGGTAAGAACTGGAATAATAATACATTTTAAGTAAACGTTTCTGTTCAGGTTTTTATTTCGTTTTCAATTAGGAAAGCACATGTTTTTGAACCCCCAAATGTATCAAACCAACTCAACTGCTTACAAAAAAATGCTCCCTATCTCTTCTTCTTTTATATACATGGAGTATGCATCGTGTTTAATAGAAATAAACCTACATCTTGCTCCGAAAGACCCCATTCCTCCATCAGCATGGCCCCATCAGCGAGGACATCCTCATTACCAGCACTCTCATCGTTAAACAGCAGTCCCAACAGATCTGTGCTTTCCATCTCGGGGAAGTCCTGGGTATAGGACATCTGCAATCGAAAAGCCTCATTCACTTTGGACTATACAGTATAGCGCATGGTATTTTCTGTGCAAAACAGCAAACCTTTAATTCAATAGTAGGATTACATGTTTCAACTGTATTGCAGTTCTAAAATATGAAGCCAACTATTCATTACAAAAACTGACAATGCAGGAGAAATGTTAAAATAATAATAACATTTGGAAATTCAGTTATGGCAAATTGTGCCTCTAAATAGATTAATTAACCGAAAACCAGCTCAACAGGAAAATGTAACAATAATAAATACAATAAAATAAATAAATAAATAAATAAATAAATAAATACATTAAAAAAAGGAAAATGTAACAACATACATTTGTCGTGCAACAAATAAATGTGATTAGTGTGTCGCTAACTCATAAAAAAGAAGCCTCTACCATACCATAAACAAATAAACATAGTTTAATAATTCGAACAGAAACGTCACCTGTTTTGTTTAAAAACAATTTTATTATTCTATAACATGCTTTAATGTACTTAATTGAAGTGTCTGCAGAACTGGAATTTACTATTTTAAAACAATCACCAATGTTAAATAATAATGTTTTATTATGATGATTGTGTTAAAACTAAAGACAGTACAGGCTTCACGTATTAATAGTGCACAGTGCGGTACGTCATCAAATTATTTTAAAAAATATATATTTTTACAAACCAGCATTCCTGCTGGTATTAAACATGATATCTGACATAACAGAAAATAAAATTACCCCACCTTTTTAGAACTCAACATCTTCTGTAAGAACTACACAAACGTGTCTCTTTCTAATCGCTGTTCTTGCTGGTTGAAGTCTACCTTTCTGTATCCTCCTTCCAACAAGACAGAAATTACGTCTTGAACAAATACGACATTACCATGCGCCTTACTTCCTCCTCTGAGTGGTAATTTCTAGGAGATGTAGTTTTTCTAGCTTGCGTCCCTTTTCTCCAAATTATCATAAGCACCTTTTTTTTTTCTCGAATGACAAACACTTGTTGAAGCAATAAAACAAGAAATAAATAACTGAGGTATTCCTAAATTGTTTATTTCTAGTTTTTTTTTCTTTATTAAAAGAGGAGTTAAACCCTTTAAGAACTGTCCCTTATATCCATTCTGAATGCACTTTTTTTTTTTTTAGAAAGTGCTATGTAGTAGGCCTCACATCATGTGCAGTTTTGATTAAACAAACTTTTTTATTTAAAAAATGATATATATATATATACGTATATATAATATATATATATATATATTATATATATATATAGATATATATATATATATATATATATATATATATATAATGAGTTTGACTTTCTTTTTTGTGCAACCTAGTTCTTTAACCAAAACATACATTTAATAACAGAATGGATTTTGGTATACATGGTATTGTACAGCTTACAAAATGTAAATGTTAAAAACAAAACATGAACAACTGCTAATTACATTGTGTTGATGTTTTTGCTCTGTATCGATATGTGGTTATTCAATCTGTGGCTCATGAGATAATGCGAAATGTTATTTTGTTCTATACTTACAGCAATTGAAGTTGAGGGACTTGCGGCTTACTGTATATGTTTTAAAATAAAAGCTTTCCTTCAAAAAAACAAATATAAATCATACTGAATCTGATGTGTGAGCAATATAAGCTTTCAGTAATTGTTGACCAACTTCACATGATAATAATTTGAACTATGTACATGTACATTTCCGAACTTTTCTTGAACAGTTTGCTTCTCTGTGCTTCATGATGAAGAACACTGTGACTCTTTTTTTCTTTCTGTCTGACACATAATGTTTCTAAGAAGGTGGATTTTAAAACAGCTGCGTGCAATTACAAAACCTTCTCTTCATCCTAACATTTTGATTAATTATAGACTTGTCTCTCCATTCCCATTTCAGGCATTTCTAACTTCATAATGAGTAGTAGCGTCTCAATTATCTAACCATCTGGCTGACAATGACCTTTAAGAAAAAAAAATCAATCTTACCCTTGTCACAGTGCTGAAATGGCTCTAGCCAAAGTTCCTAATGATTTACTGATGATTTCAGGCACCTGATTCTTAGCAATTTGATTTTGCTTGATCTTAGGACTGATTTGGACACCATGGATCACAGAGAACTTCCTTGCCTCCACAGTGACCTGTCAGCATGCCTTCAGCCTACCTTGGACCGACTACTTTATTAGAGGATGAGGGACCAGTCTAGTCACATCGAATGGCTGGACTTCTTCTTTTTTTTTTTTGGATCAAATGGCAAAAAAAGTTTGCAATGCAATCATATTGAATGTTGTGGTTTGTGTTGTGGATTATTGTAAACTGGAATTGAAACCACCAAGCAAATTTCACAGATAACTTTTTCCAGAGGTGCAGTGGTTTAGAATACCACCAATGACAAGCCCATTATTACTGTTTTTCTACCCAGTCCCAGTATGCTTTTGCAAGTGACAGGTAAGCCACAATCGCTAATCTTTGCATATCCACATTACTCAAACTTATTTAAATATGTACAGTTTTTATAAACAGTATTTCAAAAACGGTGACGAGGGTATGTTTTTATTGTTGAGTAAACATGTCTCCAAGAAAAACACTCAATGATTGTGCATTTCAATAGGAGTGCCTTATGGTGATCTGCTCCTAATATCCACTAGGTGGAGCAGTTTAAAACAAATACAGTCAGCGTTCTTTTTATTGAAAAGCACACACACACACACACACACACACACACACACACACACACACACACACACAAACCATTGAAATTAAATAATTTCAGTGTGTGTGTTTATGTGTTTAGGGCATCCTCCTGCTTCTATCACATGGCTGATGTGTTAACTGCATACCAGCATAAGACTTGTACTTGCCTCTGGACTACAGAGCTTGCTATTTAGTTGAATGGTAAGATGTTTGTCTTTCATTCCTAAATTCAATGTGCTGAGAGGCCAATTCGTTACAATATGTCTGAGGAAGATTTTAGATAGCTTTTGTTTGTAGGGAAGAGGATGCTCTGCTGGCTGATCTGTTTCCATTACACCTCAGAAATCTGTTTAAGAAAATCATTTCCAGCTTTGCTAAACTTGCTCCAGTATTTCTTTTTTAAAATTTAGTAATGTTAAGTTAGTAAAGTTCCCAATTTGAAATGTCCTGTTACTCTGCCATGCAGCCAGCCCAGAGCTACAGGTGGAGGACAATGCAGCTTTGGGCAGCTTACAGTCAACTGTGTGCTGCCCCCTGGGAGCCCCAGTCCATGGCAGGCAATGGAATAGCCTGGACTTGAACCGGTAACATCCAAGCTATGAGGCACTCCATGTGGAGCGCCTTTATCGGATGCGCCACACATCAGAAGTCATCCGTTTCGGACTGCACAGTAAAGGAAATTGATATGTATAAAATATGTTCAGTATATGCAAGAAGCCTTGCAGATAAATATGCTTTTAATGTAGAATGTATGTCAAAAGGTTAAGCATTAAACAGAACCTCATAATATATACTTGTACTGTAGATGTAGATAACATGAGGAAAGTATTAGTTAGACATCAATGATTTACACACGCGATAAAGCTGAGTGTTCCTTATCATAAAGAAGACACTAACAGCTTTGGTTCATTAGTTTTGGTTGCGGTTCATTTTTAGGCCAAAGTTGACTTGAAAAGAAGTATTTTAAAGACTATGGAGTCAAAATAATTTTCAAAATAGAACGTTGATTCTATTTGACTACATGCACCATTATAGTGTAATAATAATCTTTTTATATCAGAGCAGCAGTTCTTTTTAAATAAACTAACAAGGTTTGAACACTTTTATTTTCTTTATTACTTCTGTTTGAGGGTAGGGGACACTTCTTTACAGAGGGAGTGGTTACCATGTGGATGCTGAAATTGGGATCATTTAAGACTTAACATGACAAAGTTCTGAGATCAAACAGCTACTTGGAACCAGATGAACACTGATTGGCATAATGGCCACCTATCATTTATAAATGACAATTATGTCACTTGTAGCTTATATTTCCTATAATTCTGAAGTTCAAGAGAACTATATTACTTTCACACTTGAGCATTTTAAATTACAGTGAGTTCCATAAACATGGGAAAGTTTACTTTGCAAAAGTAAAATATTCTGGGGACTTTATTAAACATGTATTAACAATGCAGGAACAGTAATAAATGATGATTAGAAACAGATCTCATAGGATAATAAACAGATGCAAAAAATACCATGCAAAACCAGAAGGCATAAAAATACACTCCTTTAACATATTCAGAATGACACCATCTAAAAAAAAGATGTGTTCTATAATGTGTGCTTAAGGTTTGAACTACATGTTTAATTGTGTTTTATTATGAATATTAAACTCAGTGTAAATGCAAACATCAATACTGTACTTCTACAGCTAAAGAAGACATCTTATTTGCACACTGACATCCAACATGACATACTGTGCTGCACAGACTATATTTTATAGGAATCCTGAAATGACAGAACATTGTCTGGCGGAATTGTAACAAGGTAATTCAATTCTTCAATATAGCCTTGAACTGTTTTTGTTTCTTCCAGCAAGCCTCCAACTGAAAACATCAATGGCTAATGGATGACCTTGAAATCCAATGACAATACGTTGCGGGAGGAAAGAAACTAAATCCTTTTAAACTGTGCAAGTTGCTAGAATAAAGTGATCCTCATGAACTTTACGTGCTATAAATAAATAAGTGCACATCCTAAAAAGTTAAAATGTTAGGGACAGAGACACAACTAATTTCTGGTCAGCCAAGCAACATACTGCTCCAGTGGGGATTAAAATTCCAGCTACCATTTTCTAAGCATGCTTTAACCCTGTTTGCCGGCATGCTGACTATTTCATAGGTTATCTTAAACACTACCTTCTCGAGACATACAAAGAGTGTGTGTGTGTGTGTGTGTGTGTGTGTGTGTGTGTGTGTGTGTGTATTATTATTTTTCTCCATAACAGTCGGCGAAATTCAGTCCTTACCCGGCATACTAACACCCACCCCTGCTCACGAATGATTGGACAGCTGTCAGATCTTTCTCCATCCCATTGGCTACTGACTCGCCAGAATACCGTGTACGGCCTCTGCTTGCTTATGATTGGACAGCTGCCTAAAACTTGGCAGATATTTGACTCTTCTATTGGTTAAACTTACTGTCAGTACCTGTAACTGAAACAGACACAGTTTACGTCCCACACAGCTAACTTATGATTGAGCTTTGGGGGATAAAAAAAAAAAATGTCGAGTACGTACGAGCTCAGCATAAGCGAGTAGCATTGCTGCCCTTTTGTTGGAAAACGTGTTTAAAGCTTTCTTTATTTTCCCACGCTACGACCCACAATTCAAGAACAGCTGCCGCGGGCACCACTTTGAGGACCACTGCTTCAACCCCAGTAAGATCACAACCAGTGGAGCAACCACTACGTGGATTTAAGTGGTAAATTAAATTTTCTTTCATCCTTTTGTCGGTATTATTAGCAGTATTCTCACTAGTTCCCTTTAACTTCTTCTGCTGAATACATGTTGGTTATTTGTTTGTAATTCCTCAATCTGTAGATATTTCAAAGCTGTTCCTGGTACTTCATGTGTTGCAGTACTGTACTTCACTGTAAACTCACTTTCTAGGGTTTGGCTGCAACCAGATGTGACCCTACAGCAAACACACAGAGAAGAAGAGCTTTACGTGCAGTTTTAAATACTTGCATATCCTGAATTAATGTAAAAAAAAAAAACCCAAAACAAAACAACAACATATTCTTAGAATAATAAAATGAGGACCAGTAATAGTTTAACAGCCAATAATTGGATGGAACTATATCTTAAAATCTAAGAACCCTTTTAAGCATTGTTTTACACAGCAGTTATTATCCTTATGTGCAGTACCTCTACTCAAATGAGCCTTTCAAGATAAGAATAACAGTAATAAAAAATCTATTTCCATCCGGTCATGGTGAGATGTAAGGGTGGGTTTT
>NC_054534.1:23319688-23354688 GCF_017654505.1 Polyodon spathula | reverse complement strand
GCTCCATACCTAAAGATGGTCTATTCTTTTTGCAGTCAACGCCAGCCTCCTTGATGCTTTGCACCTGCCATTCAACTCTTCCAGCTGTGGGCTTTATATAAACGATGACACAATTGTTTGCTTTTCAAATGACACAAATGTAACATGGCCCGCATGTCTTAGAAGCACATAAACAAGTGCAACACAATAACTGAACAGGCAGAAGGGGAATACTGTTCCTAATCTTTCACCACCTGAAACATGATAAACTGAGCAGATTGTGTCCATTTGCATTTTTTTGTTGTTGTTGCTGCTGCTGAAGTAGTAGTAAAGATTTTTGTCTAAATAAAAACATGTTCTAAAATTAGAAATATATCTAAAATTATTATTCTTGGCGAACTAGAAATAGGAGCAAAAACAAAGCATCCAGAGAACAAAAATGTGAGGGAACGGCATTTCTGACACTATTAAACATGTTATGCAGTATAATTGTGTCCTCAGGATCATCCATGCAGCTTTGCAACATTATTGTTTTTCATGTTACTGTCACAGAATTTCAATACTGTGACACTGACCTTTGCATGAAGTACAGTTTCAATGGCTGACTGACAATGCCCCACAGGGTAACCTCAATCTGCTGCAGTCACTTCAAATGGAGGCTGACGCGGGGCGATGCTGCTACAGGGTTTGGTGGCTGTCCATCCCTTGCATTATGCTGGAGGAATGACATTGTTGGTTTACTGCATAATTATTTATTTATTACTATTTTATTTTTTAAAACATATTACTATTTGCACTGCATACAAAAATAACACTTCTTTCTATATTAGTTTTTGTTTCACAGTTTAAAGTACAGGTTTGTATTTTTGAAATGATTACCCAAAATATTATGGATATGGAGGTTCTGAAAAATTAAGCAGTATACTGCACTGGGTTTTGAATGTCACCTAATCTTTCTACACAAAGTCAAGAACAAACCAGGCAAACCTGAATTGACAACCATGACTGTGTCAGTCTTTTAAAAGGTACATTTGTAATTGTTCATGCAATGCTTTCAAAAACACTGTGTCTTTCATGGGCAAAGTTCTTATACCACTGTACAGAATTCGACTACAACACAGAATTTTTTTTTAAAGCAGATCACCACAGTTACTTTCAACATTATTGTTGAGGCTTTCCACTGTAACTAATTAATTCATCATCAAAATCTATTAGTTGTTTTCTCTTATTTACTTTAGGAGCACATCCACTTTTTTTTTTTTTTTTTTTTTTTTTTTTTGCTGCTGCTGCTGCTGTTGTTGCAACCAGCATAGTAGTGCCTGACAGCAACCAAAAGCAGCCAGATGAAATATGTCTACAGGCTGACTTGACTTATCTGAATTCCATTCTACTTGCAGGGGAGTGGAGACGGGGGTTCAGATTCAGAGAAGCTAGACTAGAAATTAGAATAGCCCGTCACTTTTCATGACAGTCACTTCAAACATGACCCTCTAGGACACGTGGCCTTAGACTTAACCTGCCGTGTCTTTATCACAGGCAATTAAAAGCACCTATATATATATATATATATATATATATATATATATATATATATATATATATATATATATATATATATATATATATATATATTTACTATATGGTTGATGGATGCACAAGTCAACTTAAACAATGCCCCCCTCAGTTAAAAGCAGCTGACATTACATCCGAGCCCTGACTGTCACTCTGGGATCTATTTAGTCAGCCTACGGATTGGTGGTGAAGCTTCCAGATTTCAAAAAGGAGGGGGAGGGGAAGGTTTTTCTCCCCTCTGTGACTGAATGGGCAATTAACTCTTGAAAGACCATTTCTTTTGGCATGCCATCACTATTTTGTCTTAATAAAAAATAATTAAAAACCTTTCCTTGCAGAATGAATAAAAAAAAAACGGTGAACATCCACAACCCTCATGCAAAGTAATGTTTTGAAATTATTTCTAAGACTAGTTCTACATTGAACAGAACACATTTTTAAACATGTTGTATACCTGTATAGTTTAAACTATACATTTTCAATTTTGGTATTAATATGTCATCATTCATGCAATTAAGTTGCTTTCTGCATTTAAAAAGTTTAACCTAGCATGTTTCACTCCAAAAGATACGTACAATATCTTTCAGAGAACCAATTAAAGCGCTGCTATGTAATATTAGCTTGCTGGGACCAAACGGAGACAAAAACACAAATTAAGAGTCTTAAAGTGAAAGAAGAAACTAAAGGAGAAACCAGGAAAAGGGTGGAAAAAACAATGGTAGTGCCAGGAACCCTTTGCTTTAATTTGCTAGACTGCGTGCAGATTTTAAGCAGCAAGTACAGACTCTAGGCAGCATGAATATTAAGCAGTGCCATGGAGAGGGGCTCTTTGTTTTGTGGCAGAGACAGGATAAATTTCTCAGTTTTCTTTACTTCCTTTTGGCAGAACATTTATCATTCTTTTCAGGGGAACAATTGTACTCCAACACTGACCAGCACAGGCAAAACAATGGACAACTAAATCTGGCCCTCCATCACTCCTAGCTTTGGTTGCTAGGATACTTTTGATCCTTTACACAGCTTGTCAAAGCTCACTACTTATTTACAATGTAACCATGAAAATGTTTTCAAAATGTTGACTTCTGAATTTTATGTGTTATAAAAACACAGATTTGTTTAAACTTTTGAACGTCTTGGTTTAAAATGACCACTCCTTTCACCAGATACCATTGTGTACTGCATTTCTTTTCTGTAAAAAACTAAAAGAAATTATTACTGCTATTAAAGCTTTATTCATCTTAAAAAATGTAAATGAAGCAAAACTATTATATGAAAAAATTGATATTTGTATAGCGAGTAAGAAACACTTATGAAGCTTATATTGAACATGGGTTTGTCAGGCAACAGACTTCTTAATTATATATAAAATACATTAACTAATTAAAACCGTATAGGGCACTGCACCTTAAAATTTGTCTATAGCCTTGTATGTGTTTAGGAAGCAAACTACTTTAGGTTTACATTTGCTTGGTTTCTTAACAAAAACGTAAAAGCTTTCAAAAACAACAATCAAAATACCTACAAATCTGCTTTTATTGAGTGATACTAAAAGTGGTACTGTATTCCAGTGCTAGCAAAATGTTCAAAATATGCAGTACGTTTTTGGGTAAAAAGAGGTGGTCTATATATGGTACATCAACATCCCATACATTGAAAATGATCTGTGCAACATGTGCGGATTGATTGGCCAGCATTAATTTGTCCCCTGTATTCTGTACTTTACTCAATCAGCTCTAAACACTAGGCTCTGGTTTGCACTAATTTTTGTGGCCTATTTTTGTTCATTGTTTGCTCTGAGAACTCAGACATCCAGGACCTGAACAGCGAGTTGGTGGCATTGGTTCAATTGGTCATAAGAAGCAAACAAAAGACAGACAGCAGCAATTGCAATCATACCAGAGCAAATGGGGATGCAAACCATGGAAGCTTGGGTTTTGAAAATATAAAAAAAACAAACAAAAAAAAAAACACCATAGCCTTTATATTTGTAAATGTTTTATAAAATGGTGTCTTTGGCGATAAGGGATAAAAGTTCTTTTCCCACTGTATGCACAATTGAAAGAATTCCAATAGAAAATCTTTTTTTTATTATTTCTATGTACAACACTAATATAAAAAGAAATGTAAACCAATGACCCACCTGCCTGTCATGGTCCCAGTTGTGAAAATACTCAATTCATAAGTTTGCTCGTGCGGCTCTTCTGTCTTCAAACGGGACGTTCAAGAGTAAACCCTGGAAGAAGAAAGACAGCAAACACCAGTAACCATACTGTCTAAATAGTGACCTCTAGTATTGGAACGAGCCATATTCTCTAAAAGGTCTAGGATGTTCCACTGCATATATTATAACATTACAGAACTTGAATCATTATGAAAAATACTGTGACTTTGCAATAAGGATCAATCTGATTAAATGCTTACAATACTACAGGTAAATAAATGCATTTAATATAAAAACCACAGCAAGAGTTGTTCTGTAAATAATAAGCAATATTTATTCCCTTTAATACTTGCAAGTTGTTAAACTGTTAAGAAAATAAAAAATAAAAAACCTACCCAATGGATTTTATTTGAAATCATCCTAAAACTATAAACTTGATAGATTTCCATTTACGAATGGCAGCTTCCTTATTCCCATGTCCACATATGTTAGCACCGGCTTCTTAAACATTCAAACCACAGCTCCACAATTACATACTTCTAAAAGGCGCTCAGTAGAGAACCAGGATTGCTGGCATTTATGTTGGACTTGCTCACAATTAGTAAAGCGAGAACAAGTAGTCTCAAACTTTGTGGGGGAATGCCGTGACCATGGTTACTGAGAACAAAGTGCCTGCAAGTGAAGCCCAACCGTCATGCTCTCAAAATGCAGTTCTGCTGCCCGAAGAACTACAAGGACAGCAAAATCCAGACAAGTTGTTCTACCTTTATCCCCTACTGCAATATTATTTCCATTGAAAGAAAAGACAAACAATATTCCCAGGGCCACCACTGCTGATAAACTGAAAAAAGAAAAAAAAAACTTTAGTAGCCTTTAATCAAGGTTCTGCTTGACATACAGTACTGTACATTCATGTCCATGACCAAACATCTCACCACATACACTTTGACTCAGTTATTCCAAGTGGCTGCCTGCTATACATAAATCACTTCAATGAATGGGTTCAAGTTGAAGGTTGTTGTGAGGGCTAAGAGCTTGTTAACATTTTTAAATGTACAAAGCAGGGTGGTATATGGGCATTATCAGTGTCATCTGAACGGTGACAACAGACAGGCACCACGGCACCCCAACGCTATGAGGCAAGCAGATGGTTCAGAAGAGACAGTCCAGGTTATTCATGAGCAGGATCCAACAACACAGCCATATGGCAATCTTGTCACCAACATTCTTCCCTGTATAATTTAGCAGGGACGACTGCTGAAAGTGCAGATGTAAACATTGCACAGTGATTTGAACATGGGCCTTTGCGTGCAAACTGGTATCACTGGGCTTCTTGCCCCTGCACCTGTCTTGACCGGATACCAAATGAAGACTGAAGAGAACAGGAGACACTGCAATTCGAACAGTGTTTGTATTCTATTTTTACAGCCGTACTGAAACAGCAAAGGCAACTTCAGTAGGTTTGGAGGGAATCCAAGTGCATGCACTTCTTTTGCCCCCTTGCTGTTACTGAGCGAATGACTCAAAATGAATCAAGTGTTGAACCTAAAAGCACAGGCAAAACCTCTGCCCCACAGTAGCACAAAACTTTACATCAATACTTTATGCAGTAATATAATTTTAACAGTTAGATTTTTCCTAAAGGGGCAAGTCTTCAAAGGCTGTTCTACAATACATATTTCCATACCCTACATTAATTTCACTGTGTTTTTTAAAAAAAAAAATCTATTGCTTCAATAACACCCACAAGTACACGCATCACATTAATTACAGAGGCATTAAGTTATCTTAATATCTCACTTTTAATACTCTTATACAGCAGTCATGTTCCAAAGAGTAAGATTAAGTTTCACCACTGTAAATGGGACGTTTCATTTAAGTCAGAGTCAGTCAGATGTTATTTCCCTTTTTTTTCTCTAAACTACAGATGAGAAATCTCTAGAACAGACAATCACCACTATTTTATGGCTCTGAGAAAGACAGTTCCTGTACTGTGCTCTCCTCAAGAAATGTTCTCTATGCACTGTAATTAAGCCTGTACTTAATTGAAGGGCATGTAAACATAGTGTAGTAAGAAGAATTGGAACAAACTCAATATTCAGATTTGCCTATATTTGCCATTTATATATTGAAAGTAAACTGTTGCTTCAAAAATGTGTTAAGGTATGCATCAATGTGTTTGAAATTCAGAAAAAAAAACATTGATAATGTTATTGCACACAGGGTCGCAGATGTTTCAGAAATACATATATTGTGCATGTAGCTGCAGTACTGCAGGATGCACAGTACACCGTGATCTACATTTTAATGTTTCTGATACAGCAGATGCTAATTTACAGCAATAAAAACAATTACAAAAGCGCTGCAATACAGTAGACTCCACCCACTGGTAATTGGTGAAGGTTACAGTGTGACAGACTATTGTAGCATTAACTCTGCAAGGTTAGTGCTCAGATGTCATTGCTAAGTTGCTAAGTTTAAAAACATTGTCTTACTTCAAAATTAACACAGGATTCTCAAGTCCCTTGTTATTTGGATGTCAATTTTAAGTGGCACAATGCAGTTGATGGAAGTATTCAATCCCCTCACCCGACTCCTGAGTTAGTTACCAGGATCCTCACCTGACCACTGAAAGTTTCCTATGGGAGGCATGGCATGTAAGTGTTGGTTCAATCGCAGGTGGGGTCACATTGGCCAGAACATTGGAAGTAGATATTTACGGATTGAAATTCACACATTGGGAACCAATAAACATTCGAAACGTGCGTGCCTTTTACAAGGTTTCCAAGTTCCTTACAGAAACTACCTCAGACTTTTCAATGACTGGCTGTCTGGAGCCACAATAACTACTGGCAAAGACAGGGGCAGTTGAACATTTATTGAATTGGTGGTAGACAATAAACAGGACAAGGATAGCCATCATTCTGTCATAAAATGTTACTACATACAATTAGCTATGATCCAGAAGCAATTACAGACTAAGAATCAGGTGACAGCTAAACTCTAAAGCTGAAAAGCGAGAATATCTAAAGTGGGTACATTTCTCTCTTCCTCCCAATTACTGTAAGTATACACTTACTGCATTGTTACTGTATGAAAACTAAAACAATATTCTTTTAGCTGTAATAGCATTTGACAGCTTTTATGACTAAATATGAAGACACATTGCGCTAGAATGTCAAAGCTAACAAAAGATAACAAACACTGTATGTACATACTGGATTGTCATGTTACAGGGGCGTGTTATAGTAAAATACTATACAAAATTGACAAATTAGAATGTTGCCTGAGGGTTAATGCAACAAATATGAATCAGTGGGAGTTATGTCCGTAAAACATTCAATTTTATGGTATCATTATGTGTTCCAAATGTAAAACAAATATCCGTTCGGTCAATATCCAGAAATTAGAAAGGGCCATTCCAGCACAAGTGAAACTGGGGGAGGGGTTTCCAACCTCTTATGCCAATGTCTTACATTAATTTATTATTTTTGTTGAATAGCCATTGAAAGAAGCATGAAAGTCATACTAAAATAACATGTGGTAAAAGGTCACCAATGGTCACCAATGGTCACACCCCCCCCCCCCCAAATAAAAACAACAACAACACACTGACAACAAAAATGACTGGTCCCTGTCGCTGCTAATATAAAAGTCACTCAGAATGTGTAAAAAAATAATTAAGCTTCAATTACACTGTGACAGATAATCAAGCACTTACAGAAACACAAAGCTTTAATGCACATAGCTCTACCAATTAACAACCCAGTATGAAATATGTGTTTCAAAAGAATAACCATTACTATGTTAACATTACAGTAATGGAGAGAAATCTAGCTCAGGTGACTTATTATGTAGAAAACTTATAAGTAAACACTAAGTGCAATAAATACGACATTCGGAAATCTATTTCTTTACATTTTTGTTGTGGTCATGTCATGAAAATTGCACAGGACCTAACAAAATTATAACAGCAATGTGCCCATTTAGTTGACAATTTTAATTGGCTTACTGAAGTTCTACAGGCAAGTCAATAAATTAAAAAAAAAAAAAGGTTCAACTTTGGAAAAATATATTTGGTTAAAAACTAAACTTTTCCAGGTCATGTTTCATTAAGTTATTCAGGTGCAACAGAAAACATAAAATGCTGGGGAAGGCATGAAGATCAGGGAATGTCTCTCTTGGGTAGTTAAGTGTAGTAAACCAGAAGATAATGTACTAATAATGGTAGAACCAGATGGTTGTGCTTGCCTCAGAAATTAACAAGGTTTCAAACTGCTTCATGTGAAATTAAACGTCTGTGACAGAACTCTCCAGTAGACTTTCTGAGATCTGGGATATCGGTATTTGAGAAAAGCAGTGCAACAGTCTGCACGTACAAATGCAGGTTCTGTGTTAAGGATCTAAAACAGAGGTGCATCTTAATTGCACAGCCTAAAAACTGCTCGCAGTCATCTTAACTGCATTGTATTATACAGTGCCGTTAACAACAGGCTCAATAAAAGATAGGGGAGGGGGGGCAAAAAACATTTAGCTCACTAAAACAGACCCCATAGATCAGTGGTTCTCAAACTTTTTGGACCGCTGCCCTTTCTCTTGTCTGTGCTACTTAACCTCTCCACCTCCACGCAAATGTACATATACCGGTAAACACACCACTGGCTTCTCTGTATGTCGCTGCTGTTGTGTCTTTTTTCTTTTGCCAGAACCAGCCACCAATCCATCATAAACTAAGAACAAACTTAACACTGCAAAACATTGTTTACCGATTGTGTCCAACGCTTACTAATGTGCACACCACATCGGTAGACAACGTACATGACCAGATGGCAGTGGGCTTCGTCCAATAATATGCAAGCTTAAAAAGGCAACAGTCAGCTGCACAGCGCCATCTAAAAACATTTTTTCCTGAACCTTTCCAACCCCCCGGGGATACATTCTGCGCCCCCAAGTTTCAGAACCACACGTTTGACAGAAAGACTACACTGTTCAAGCAGGCATTATATCTGCTTTAAAGTATAGTAAGTGTACCCTTGTTGGTCCTTCCTTTTATGTTGTTTATAAAGTAAAAAAGAGGTCAGAGAACAACATTGTAGTGCCTGAGTACTTTATCTTTCAACATTGCTTTAGAAAAGGAACAATCAATTAAAAGAAAAGATTTTTTAAGGCAAGTTAGTTAGTCAGACAGAACGGAAACTACAGTAACAGCTAAGACACTAAAACACAAAACTAAAAGTTTCTCAACATGACTTAGGCCTACACATGTTACAAACCCTGGATTTTCCAGTAAGGTTGCTGACTAATGTCAAGTACTGAAATAAAGGGAAATTTTCACAGACTTAACTCTGGAACATGTGGAGTTCAGTTAGCAGTCAGCTGTTACATTAGACACAATGTCACCACCAACACCACGTCTGCACTGGCACAAAACAGTTACCAAGTTCAGGAAACTGTTGCAACGCTCTTCTTAAAAGAAGCAACACACTTGAATTCTCACACTAGATTCAAGACTTTTAGTCGCTATACAATTTACTGGCTAAAGTTAATAAGGCCCTTGAAAACACTCACTGCTGTGTAATCCAGTTAAAACATAACTAATTTGATTATAAGACTTTACAAAAGGAGACCAATAACATACACACTACTTGAAATTTTAATATTGATGTAAATCAGAGTACACTATGGAAATTCAGAGCTCAGTTTTGGCTCAAAGCACATGGAATGATTACCATATTTCTTATTTGGTGTAGGTAAACATAGTGCAGTGAAAAAGTTTGTGAACCCCTTAGGATTTCCACATATTTCAAACCTAAAATGTTATTAGATCATCTAAATCCTAACAAAAGGTAAAGAGAACCAGATTAAACAAATGACAAAAACATGATACTTTTTCAACATTTATTTATCCACAAATGATTCAATATTCAATATCCATGTGTGAAAATGTATGTGAACCTTTAGATTCAGTAACTGGTGGTACCCCCTTGAGCAGCAATGACTTTAAGCGTTTCCTGTAACTGTTGGTCAGTCTCTCACATCGGTTTGAGGAATTTTGACTCATTCCTCCTTATAGAACTGCTTCAACTCGAGTGACATTTGACGGCTTCCTTGCATGGACAGCTCTCTTCAGGTCATGCCACAACATTTCAATGGGGTTTAGGTCCGGACTTTGACTAGGCCATTCTAAAATGCAGAATATCCTTCCATGAACACTACTCTTGTTCAGTCTTTTTCTGATAGTTGAGTCATGAACACTCACATTAGCCAAGGCAAGAGTGGCCTGCAGATCCTTGGATGTTACCCTGGGGTTCTTTGTGACTTCCTTGATGATTTTCCGTTTGTTTCCATTTGTTCTTGGAGAGATTCTGGTAGACTACCGCACCTGGGACTATGGTCTTGAACTTTCTCCAGTTATAGATCTGTCTGACAGTGGATTGGTGGAGCCCCAGATCCTTAGAAATGGTTTTATAACCCTTTCTAGATTGATGAGCATCAATAACTGTTTTTCTGAGATCCTCAGAGATTTATTTTGATCATGGCATGACGTGTTTCCACACACCTGTATGGTGAAGACCAAACTCACAAAGTTTCTGATCTTTATATAAAGTGGAGCCTCCAAAACTCACCCCTGAAGACCTACCTAATTATTTAAACACCCGATTCTAATTATCCCCTTAATTGCGCTGATAAAACCTTTGGGTCATTTACTTTTTCACATACCCTGAATCCTAATTACTCATTGTTTGTCTAATTCATACATCACTTTGTTTCAAAAGACATGGAATTGGTTAACATAAACCCTACTGGATATTTAAGAAACGATTTGGTTTTGATTCAAGAAGGCTGTCATGGTAAAACTATAGAATTTCCATAACTACCACCATTGGGGTTCACAAACTTTCTCGGCATTGTACAATACTAAGTGTGATAAGGACAGCAACTTTTCCTCAAACTGTGTGGATAACAGAATTAACTAAATGTACTTATTGTATTAAATAAAATGTATAATACTGTATCACTTATCTGCCTTGAGGACTATTAATTGTTTTACTATAGGTACCCCCACCTCCTAGTGCCTTAGTGGAAAATGCACAGAATAGTAAATCGTTCCCTTAGATCTTGCATTCTTGAAAATGAACGCTATCACTGATATTAACCACAATAAAATTTTGTACAGTACAATATACAGACCAGCTGACAAATGCGAGCCTCCTGCACTTGGGTCCAACCCTGCTTAGTTTCCTCTATGTTACTATTAAATACTGTGATCAATTTGAGTAAGAAAATAAAACAGAACTGACTGGTTACCCTGGTTTGCATTACCATACAGAAGCACATATTTTAAACATCAGTAACATTAACAAACTACACCGAGGCAAGACCAATACCAAGCTGCTGCTGCTGCTGATACTCTGAGTTCTCATTGCGTGATTGAAGGGGTGAGACAAAGGTGAGTACAGTAACAGCAAGGGCCTTGCAATTTGAATACATTTACAGTTCAAAAGATAAGGGAGGGGGGTGAACCAGTCTGTTCACAACATTCATCTTGTCAAACAAGATCACAGCCTGACATCAAATGAAGTGCTTCACTGTTAAAAGCCAACATTCCTCCACTCTTGCACTACAGTATATACAGTAGGGTGCACCAGCACCCAGAGACAAAATTAACAAGCGCAGTAAAATATGACTATGATGCTGGACACATACGACAAAAATAACAATTAAAAGCAGTATCGTAAGATTTTGTACACACGTTTCATCACTATAGGCTGCTAAAGTTTGCACAATAACCAATATAATGCAAAATCAATTTGAAAGTGGAAAGTTAACACTGTAATTGGTTTTCATGGAGTAGCATGTTTAGTATACAACACTTTCAGGATGGGGAATGAGCTGATCTTTTCTAATGAGGTAAGAAATTATTATTTGTACTAATAATTTGTACTTTAAAGTTCTTTATTTAAAAAAAAAGACAACAGGTCTAGAAATGGTCCATACACTAATAATTAAGAGATTGCTGTGTCTGTAATAACCAAAGTTTCCACGCCAAAAGAACACTACTGCTATGTTAGGGGTTGAAAGCATAACAGCTAAAGGCATTTAAGATCAATGATAGCACTTGAAAAGCCATGTTAAGCAGCTTTGATCTCAGTGAGGAAATCTGTCTTTGTATATGACCGCAAGACATTTTTTGAAAGGCTTAGAGGCTCAAGAATGTGATATTCGATCTGTTATTTATACAGAATTGTTTTTAACAATAAAGCCACATGTGAGCAAGGGCAGAGAGATGATTACTTGGTCATTTCAATAGTTCAGTAGCTGTCAAACATTTTTTGCAGCTTTAAATAAATAAGAGTACAGAAAAAAAATAAATAAATAAATAAACACCTGTGTATAATCCAGGTTTTCAGAAAACAAGGTTTAGGTTTGTAATTAAACATGGAAGTGAACTGAGATCTACTGAAGCCGAGGGGATACATGTTAAACTCAAAGAACGGATGGGTGTGTTCTAATCCATGCTTTTGTTATCTTCTGTTGGTGTTCCTGAAAATAATGTGTACATACAGGACTGCTTATGAAAAACTTGATCCTCAAAATAAACAGCTTTTTGTTAGTGTTTTGCTTTGCTTTAGTTTATTCTTACTAGTAGTTTAAGGCCCAATTCAACTAACATTTTAAAGGGGAGGGGGGGGGGGCATTTTGGGAAATAAACGAGCGTGTTAAAGAGGATTACTTTTCAATTTTATTTTGAATAGATTAATACATCAGTAAGAAATTAAATACATACAAAGATAATGATTGTTTCCCCAGCCAAACATTATCTGATTTGTGATCCTAGTCCCATTAGTGTATTATTTGATGATCTCTCCAGATGGGTTAATCTAGACTAATAAACTATAAAATTTATAGCACAGTCAACCCCATTCATGCATCACATAACCATTATGGATTCTTTTAAAATATCATTTTCTAAAATGCATAAAAACTGAATGAATGACCAATAAAATCACTGACAATTCTGAATGCATTTTATTGCAAACATATCTAAACAGAACTCACATGGCAATAGTGCCTTTGTTAAGCAGATACTATGAAATCCATTGACCAAATTAAGTAACAATGTGTTTAAAACTGTAGTTTAATCTCCTTTCTCTGTGCAACCCTCTATTACATGCCTCATTACCCTCTCCACCCTGTCAACACAAGAAAGCATTCAAGCTGCAATTCTGAGAGAACAGACTTACCATGGAGAATGAAATCCTTAATATTCCACACAAAAAAAAAACCAAACACAAAACAACAGTAACTTAAAGGGGATTGGCAAACCAAGGCTTCCTACCTCACATGAGAATGAAATAAAAACTGCAATTGTACTGCTGGTACTGTCAGCCTTCCCTGCCTACATTTAATTATTAAAGCCTGTGTCTCTAAAGGAAGAAACACACACACACACACACACACCACGTCACTGATCTTACCCTGAGGTTGGTGGAGGCTTCCGGGCTCCCTGGTAACATAAGACAATCACATATAGCCTATCTGGTTTCTGCCTAGACTGTCAAACAAGCACATAAAGACATTCTTTCACAGGTCAGCATCAGTGGCAGCACACGTTTCGTTTGGTGGAGAGCTTTTATTTGAAGCTCTTCCACCCAGCTCATCACCGGAGATCAGTTGCACATCTACAGTAAATCACATTTCAGGGGCTTCTGTTGAGAGGAGAATTAGCCCTCATGCAAGATCTACTGTATGATGCAGAGCGGCTACAGAAACCCTTGGGCCTTTCATTTTAATGAATTCTGTTTTTAAACAAAAGGTTGAATCTACCAATCGTACATGCCAGACACCCAACCCCCACGGTACTTGGTTGGCAGGTCTACATACAGTACACTGATACAGTGCACAAAGGCAGCATCCACGGTTTGTGTTTTGTTTTGCTTTTTTCCCTTCAACCATTCCAGTACCCAGCAGGGCTCCCTCTCTACTATAATAAGGAATAATAGAAACCGGAGTTTGTTGGGGGAAAAAAGGCTTCCCCAAAGGCATGACGTGTGCATAACTGATATGGCGAGAGGTTAATAAACATAAAAAATACACTAGATATGAAGTAGATGGTCTGTATACCGATTAAAACAATGTGGTAGTCTAACATAAGAGAAAATAATACATAAGTACAAAATATACTGTAATTTTACTTAAGAAACTTCAAGTTATAAAGACCTAAATAAATAACCGCATTGCCAGCTAACACATATTAAATTGTTGACGCAAAAATAATTTTTCTTGTGCGATACCCACGACTGAACTTCGACTAGAAAATATCTGAAAGTCAATAGTATCTTAACGTGTTACAGTCTTCATTATCCGGAAATCAAAGTGCCCCAGATATTGCCAAAAAACACAGGGAAGCTGAATTACAGTACACGCTACACGCTAAAATGAAAGCTAAAGCTGGTAACACTCATATTTTCATGTTTAAAACATTCTTTAGCACTTCATGCGGTACAGTACAGTAATTGCAGAAAAAATGTGAGGGAACAGGAGGAGCAATGAGAGTTAGAGGAACAAATGATGCTGGGCAGGCAAGGAACAGCATGTCAACAGCTTAACACAGCACGGAGAATCAAACCCACTGTCTCATATCAGCCAATGTCAGTTTAGCTGATCTTTTCTTCCCTAGGCAAACCAAAAGGTTGACTTAAAGAATGCAGAATCTGACAGGATTCATTTTGACATGCAAAAATGAAACTGACATGTTCCAATTTAATGAAATTAACAAAATGTAAAAACTGTGCAGTACACATCCCTGACGGCAACTACTGTAACATTTTCCAAGATCAACAAACAAATCACACAACTTCGCTCTTCAGTTACAATTTATATGCTCCCTGTGAGGAATTACAATAATATTTTCTGACAGCTAGTATTACTGTGTGTAAAAGGGTAACACCATTTTGAGGCCAGAAGTTAAACGCAATTGTCAGAACTGCCAAAGACAACTGCATGCTTTCAAGGTTGATAGAGAATGTATTTTTAGATTTATGTTCATTTGGCTACAATTACAAACAACCAGGTTTTTCTTTCTTTTTTTCTGAGTAGTTTAGTAAAACTACTCACTATTACCACACACTATTTTTTTCTGTCTAATTTGCAATTACTTTACCAGTTTTTGTTGTTGTACAAAATTAGAAATTCACAATACAAACTTCAGTAACAATGTTTAATATAAGAGCACTATAGTATACTGTGTTAAGTACAGTACATAGCAGCTACTACATAATTCAATTTGTTCTTGACCTGGCTTGTGAAATAACTCAATAAAAATTACCAGGGTTGAGAAACATATAATTGTAGAAAGAAAATTTACAGGCAGCATGAAATGCAAAACAACAGCGTAATAAACAGTGAGTAATCATACCACCACAATGCTTGTAACTATAGGAAGAATAGGAGGAATGTTAGCATGTGCAAGAGATTATTTTAGTAGAGAAAGAGATGGAAGACAGAAAAAATGAATTAGAAGCTCACAAATATGACGTTGGACATTTATATTTGAACACCAAGCATGGTATAGCATGTGAATGCATAAACACACACACACATATATATATATATAAATCAGTGCCTATAGAAAGTCTACACCCCCTTGAACTTTTTTCACATTTTGTTGTGTCAGTGTCTTTTTCCACTTATCTACACACCATACTCCACACTGTTAAGGGGAAAAAAGTTTTTATTGAGAAAGAAAATATTTAAAAAAATACAAAACTGAAAGATCAATTGGATAAGTCTCCACATCCCTGAGTTAATACTTGTTGGAAGCACCTTTGGCTACAATTAGAGCTGCGATTCTGTTGGAATAGGTCTCTACCAACTTTGCACACCCAGATTTGGCAATATTTGACTACTCTTCTTTACAAAACTGTTCAAGCTCTTGCAAGTTCCTTTGGTAGCGTTGATGGACAGCAATCTTCAAGTCATGCCACAAATTTCCAATTGGACTTAGGTCAGGGCTCTAACTGGGTCACTGAAGGACACTTACCTTTTTTTTCCTTAGCTACTCCAGTGTAGCTTCCGTCCCAGTTTCAGCTTTCTTGCAGAGGGCAGCAGATTTTCCTCAAGGACTTCTCTGTACTTTGCTCCACCAATTTACCCTTCTATCCTGACAAGTGCCCCAGTCCCTGCCAATGAGAAACATCTTGACTGTGCTCCAAGGGATATTCAAGACCTTTGATATTTTTTTTATACCCATCCCGAGCTGTGCCTTTCAACAACTTTGTTCTGGAGTTCTTTTTATTTTTTAATTAATTTTCTACAAATTTCTAGAATATTTTTTCACTTGGAAGTTGTGGGGTAGAATGTGTAGATAAATATAAAATAATGCATTTTAATTCCAGACTATAAGGCAACAAAAGGTGAAAATTTTGAAAGGGGGTGTAGACTTTCTATAGGCACTGTATATATATATATATATATATATATATATATATATATATATATATATATATATATATATATATATATATATATATATATATATATATATATATATATCTATCTCTCTACTGACACTGGCTACAAGACAGTTAGGGGAACACCCTTTCATGCAGACAGAGACAACGGACTGCTATTGTAATGCAGAAGTATTATACAGGGTTACCAATGAAACAATGTAGAACAAACCAAGATTTTATATAACTTCTAATCAAGATACCTGCAGTAGTGTTCGCTAAAGCTATAGTTAGAAGTAAAATGTATGTTACTTCCCAAAGGAAATCTGATCTGAATTTACCACAATACATGTGTGTAGCTGAACTGACTCAGCATCCAAGACAGGAAAACTCCAATAGAACATTTCCTCTCACAGGAAATATTAAATGCCTAAACACTCTAAATTGTTGCAAATAATTACTCATCCCTAGGGAGAATATTCACCACTCTCAGAAAGCATTAGTGTGCTGATGGTAACTGCATTACCTGTATAATCCTATGCATTTACAGATGTGCAAATGTTATTATAAATATTGCTTTTTGTGCAGTAGCCATTAATCACCAATGTAACTGCACAGGATAGCCAAGTCCCCTCTTGGACAGCGGCACTTCACTGCACAAAACCGTTCACTCTGAAGGAGCTCTTAGGTGACCAGCTACCATTTGCAATATGACCCAGAATGTCCAGGGTATCACATTTATTTATTTATTTATTTTCTTTACACATTTTACAAGCATTGTGGTGAGCTACAGTACACACAGGATGCACCTTATATACTAATAATGACCCACTTTTCTTGAAGGTGTCACTGATTTTTGTATACATTTGGTTTAAAATTATACATAGACAAACGCACCCATTTGATCCCACCTGACCCAATTCTAATGAAGTGTTCTACTGTAACTACAGCCAACTGAGCTTCCATCCTAGGCTTTCAAAACAGGGACTTTGTCTATTCACACTACTACAGATCAAGTAACAAGTTACAAAGAAAGTTTAATCTTGTGTTTTCAAATACAGAACCATGTACAATACTGTATGCTCATTGCTCAGGCTAAATTGTTCAGATTCAGTTAAATTGTTAACTCATATGCCGTGACAAAAAAAAAAAAAAACCTTACCCCCCCAATCTTATTACAGTCCCATGGAAGTCTTTCATTCCCAATTCAGTTTAATGGCATTAAAATTGATTAAATTTGCAATTTGCAGCACAGCAAAGCCAAAATACTCTTGAGAGTACATTAACTGCCGCTGCCTTATCACGGGAGTGAACAGAACATCTTATAACTTGTCACTTTGCCACCCTTGTATCAAATTATACACTAGTCCTACGGTATTTGGAAACATGAGCTTTTGAAGACCGAGCCAAGACATACATGCTTGTACATTTTCTATTCAGAAATGGGAACGACGGAGTGAAAAACAATACAGTATATGGCATTATTTAAAATGTGGATGACAAAGGCTACTATCATATTTCCACCCAAGTCTAGCACCACTATGTTACCTTGCTTGAAAAAGCTATGCTGAAGCCCTTAAATGTAAAACAGCATGACATTTCCTGAAGTAGTACTGGAAGATCTTGGATTAAAAACAAAAAGCAAGTTCAATTGGCGAACCTATGCAAAGTACAGTAGTTTAAATTGCAAATAAAAAATAATTCTAAATAGTGTTTGCCTTTATAGAGTTTGAAATGTCAAAAAGAGTTTGATTTTATTAACCCCACCTTCTGGGGATTGTAACCAGAGCGTCCCAGTCACACACCAATGGATCTAAGCAACAATCTTGAGGAAATGAAGCAAAACAAGACAAAAGCAAACTCAATCTTTCAGAGATTAAAGACCATTATTAAAATGTTACTGAACGTTGTTAATGTTTTGTGAATATCAATTTATTAATGAAAACATGTCTCTTTCTAGTATAAAAATGGGCTTCATTTTATAAACTTCTAAAACAATACAGTACATAAACTGATTTTAGTCATACAGCTTAGCAAAAACAGGAATGCTAGTACATTACAAATATACTAACAGAAAGATTACCTGTAACACTGAACTGTGGTAACCAAGACGCGTTTAAGCAGAGATAAACAATTCCGTATAGAAGCACATGCCCCCATGTGCATCACGGCTGGGAACAGTATTCTAGAGCAAGGAAATCTCTCTTCCTACCAAGGGTTTCCTGGTTACCCTGCTTCTCACTCTAGATCATTTTTCCCAGATCCCTTGAACTCCGAGTTAATAAATTTCCAATGAAGAAATTCACATCCCTCACTCTTGGCGTATGGAATTTTGTCAGAAACTTTTGATGCAATACCTTTGAGAAGACCTTTAGTCACCAGCAAAACAAGGCCAATTTACATAACTGTCCTTGCGCAAAGGAGAATAAACTGCAATGTATTGAGCAACATGTATTTACACATCTTGTTTAGTCCTGGCTGACAACACACAATACTAGAAAATTGACTGGATTGCTGAAACTTCTTTCTCAACAAATGTAATTCAAAAGTTTTCAGAAACTGCACTGTGTCAGTGAAGTTTACAGTAAAACAACAGCTTATTTGAAATGTTTATGCAAATAGAGAGTTTTAATTATGGGACACAAAGAAGCAGCATTGCTTTCTCTAGTTATTAAATCTGCCCACACAATGGAAAAAGTTGAGTCAGCACATCCAAAATTGCAACTGCAAAGACTGAAAGCACCACAAAAGGAAACAACCAGAATAGTGAATGGGCAACACAAATATAACCACAATGCTCTGGCTTTTACCATGCATATTTCAACACACTCCATATAGAATTACTCTATACAGTGAACACTGAAGCATACGCTATACTTTTGAAAGCAGCCAGAAGATCAGCAAGGGTTTAAAATCATTGTCCGTCAGTCACAGAGACAAAATATGTGAAATATTGTAATTGTTTGATATGTAAAAACAGGACAAAAAATTAAATGACATCAAAATAAGCAATACAATTTCCCATATATTCTAGCAAATATGATTCTATCTATAGCCAAAAGTAGCAGCAACAGTTCTTGATAGATGGAAGTAATAAAACTGAATTTTCCCTTTCCGGTCCGATGTCGAACCATGTCCGACATCAAGCACAGGCCTCGACAAAAGCCGACAAAACCTTTCAATGGCTGAGTGAGACAAAAAAAGGGACAGATCTGAACAATACACAGAGGCCCTGCACTACAGACCTAACACGGACATAAACAAACAAGATAGCTGCTTCCGCATCCAGCGCTCAAAGACTATCACAGACATTTGCAGAGCTTTTTGAGATGTTATAGTAATAAAACAATGACTTGGATCACATTACTGAGGAGTTTGGTGATAAAATGAGTGATCAGGAGAGGATTTATCAGTATGCATGTCTATAAAGAGGTATGTGACAAATACAGCAAACAAGGGGTGGGGCAGGGCTGGAGATGCAGTACTGGGTGTCCTGTTGATATGCAGTGCCTTTTAAACCTGTTTTACTGTGAAAAAAAAAATTAAACCACGCATGTAAAATAAGCATTGCATGTGAAAATAAACTGGACATGACGCGCCTGACAGGTGCTGAATAAATGGACCACTAAGGGTTAAAGTGAAAGCACTGCGAAAACATGAATCTGACTTCCTTTTTTTTGTGCACCTGTTCCTTCACCTTAGGGTGAAAGGAAATGAAGTAGCAGGGCTCTGACAGCGTAGCAGGGCAAAACAGGAAATGTAGTTTGTGCTGTGGTGTTAAATGCCTCCAGCTTACTGTACTGTAGCATGATGGACATCTATGCACCTGAAATCTCAGGTAGGTAGCGACTGAAAGAAGATACAAATGTGCACCCCCTGCACTGTCAAACCTTTCTATTGATATACAGAGTGCCAGGAGGCAATACTGACCTGATTCTGCCATGTGCATGCTTTGGCATGAAGTGAAGACTTGGTTGGCTACACCTCCCATATGACCAAACGATGAACCACCATCCAATCTGACAAGCTGATAAACTACTTATTTACATGCCAAATGGCAAATTATTATTGACTTTGGGACACACCTAGAATTTCCATGTTTAGAGTTGAAGTGTCAAATACACAGGCCTACACTGCAGCTTATTTAAAAACACACTGCATGTCCTACAAAAACATGTATAAATCAGTTTTCAACCTGTTCTGCATTAGCTTCCAATTAACATTTATTGTGATCTGCACACTGTACGATTGACAAATATTAGGTCTAATACAACACAGACCCGGCAGAGGTGCAACAGACTTGTATTAAAGATTTGTTACGCCATGGCTTTAGGCAGCATACGCTGACTTATTCCATGACTTCTGCTGCTGAACGTTCCACTTTTTTAAAACTACACTCTCAATGGGTGTAAAGACTAAAATAAACACACGACTACTGACCCAGAATGTGCCATTCCCATTCCATGGACATCATGTCCAGATCTCCACTCAAGGTTCCATTCTCCAGAGCACACAGTGGTAATGTTTAGCTAAAAAGCGCCTTGAGACGCTTGTATTTAAAAACCAACAAGATAATCAGTTCAACCTTGATCATTTCCAGTACATGTGAACGGAGTAAAAGACAGCACAGATGTCAGTGTCACCGTCTTTCTTGAAAGAAGAGATGTGGCAAGAAGAATTAAGGCCGTTATACAGCACATGCGATTTCTAAAATGGTTTGACATAGAGGAGGATGAGCTGTTACTCTGTAGATGTCAAAAATTATGCATTTGGGTGCATGAAATACCACAAAAAAGAATCTTTGGGTGAATTCCAGCACCTGGTGTAATAACTCAAAGTAGATAACCTTGGTCATAAAGCTCTGGGTATTTTTCCATGGCACGTATTATTTTTTCCTCAGTCATTTTGGATACTTCTTCAACCTGGTGGACCATGTGCATTGAAGCAGTTCTCTGATTCAATTCCATAGTTGTTGCTTAAAGAAATCGCAAAAAAACTCTTTATTTTGCATTGCTCCAGTGTCGCCCGTTGTGTCACCTGGGGTATGAAAGTACCGGTTCTATTCATTTTGATGCATAGCTGCACATATTTGCTTGACGCATCACATCTGGTGTGTTGTGGCCTTTACTGTATACAGTAGCTTTCTACAGTATACTCATCACAAAACTTTAAGTGACCATCCAAAGAACCTTCAACTGTATCATCAGCAGCAGCCTTCGAGAACAGAATAATGTGTCACTGCTACAGCTCACAATGTGATTGCATAAAATATGAAAGTGTGTCTGTGAATTTAAAATGATTAACATTTTAACAGGAAGCACTGTCTGAATGCACTACTCTATCTGATCAAGAATACTCTGTAAGTTCATTGAGTTATTTTAACAAGTCACCACATCAACTGAAGGATTCTTAGGAAAATAGTACACACTGCTGTGCAAAAGTCTTAGAGATGTTGCATTTTTCTACTTTGATGCACTATGGGCATCAACAATTTACTGTTTTGTGTGAAATAGCTTGCATCACTTGATTTTCAAGGTGTGATATCCAAAGCATAATCAATAAGTACAGAGAAACATCATCTGTAATTGAGAAACCCAGGACTGATAGACCCAAAAAGCTGTCTAAAAAGGATGAGCAATACTTGAAGATATTCTTAAGGAACAGAAAGACGAAAAGCGTTGAATTAACAACAGAATTGGCAGAAGGTACAGATGTTGTCGTCCATCCATCAGCAGTTCAAAGCAGCTTTGACCATTGTTCCATACTCCAATTTCTGTGTTATTGTGCATGTTTTAGCCTTTAGTCTTGTTCCCCTTTCTTCAGAGGTATTCTTACTGCAAAATATCCTTTAAGTCCCGATTTCAAGAATGACCTTCGTACTGTTGATTCGATGGACAACACCACATATGCCTTCTGACAGTTCTGTTGTCAATTCAACACCTGTCTTCTATATATTCTTTAAGGATATTATCTTCAAGTATGGCTCATCCTCGTTAGACAGCTTTCTGGGTCTTCCAGTCCTGGGTTTGTCAATTACAGAAGATGTTTCTCTGTACTTGTTGATTATACTTTGGATACACCTTGAAAATCGAGTGATGTGAGTTTCACGCAATGTTTTTACTTCTTTATGCAAGTCAAGGTTGTTATAATAGTAGAAAACACTAGTGGAGGCTTTGTCTAAGACTTTTGCACAGCAGTGACAAATATATATACATATATATATATATATATATATACATATATATATATATATATATATATATATATATATATATATATATATATATATATATATATATATATACACACACATATATATATATATATATATATATATATATATATATATATATATATATATATATATATATATATATATTGCCAAAAGTATTGCAAAGCACTGTACAGTACATAGCAGAAAAAAAAGAAAAAACACAACACATTTGTATATCAACCAAAATTATGCTAGTTTTAACAGGATTGCTCAGATGCATCTTTGAAAAAACAGGACTCTCTGTTTATGCGAGTATAACAAAGTAGTATTATAACTAGACAGGGAATCAAATCCAGACCCATCCAGCAAGTACAGAAATATTATAGTAAAATACCATATTAACCAAATTCATTCAAATGTACTGTATTGACCTACCTTGGGAAGGATATAGTCATTAAGATTAAATGTGGTCATAGTGGAGTGAAAAATATGCTGCGATTTTCATTACAAATCCTCTAAGCAAGTACAACACTACAAATGACACTACTGAGTTGGGTCTGACTGCAGCTAAACCACTGGAGTGAGAACTTATTTGGCACAAAAGAAGCAGCAACAATTCTGAAATAAATAGTTAAAGTATAAAAAAGGAGTACTTATTTTAAAATATTTCTTATCACTTCTCGAAGGGACATCAGGCCCTCACAATAACAACCCTTGTGCAACATTCTTATCTTCCAAATCATATTCAATGGAATCGCTCAGGATACACATGAAAATGATCCATTAAAATACACTGATTTTTGCATCCTATTAACTGGCCTATTTTGACAGTGCAAAGACTTTTGCCCACAATTTCACTACAACGTATTTAAATTAGCGTGGGTATGCTTTATTAATGTTTACTCCAACATTGCACAGGCCTTGGATGACCCACAAGTAACAGGTTCAGATTTTGTCAGTGTCATGGGGTAGTGAGTGGGTGGTGTCATTGTATAGTATGTGATTTATAGTTTACATGAACACAATATGAAATCTGGAAAAGCATAGTGCTTTGATTTTCTGTAATTCTTGTCATCATTAACCCTTTCGTGCATTTTGAATATAGCTGAAGAAAGCAGTTTTGGACACAATATTAATAAATATATTTTTTCATTGGCATTTAAAAAAAAAAAAAAAAGATCGATTGCTTTATGAGGAAAAGTGTAACCTTATATGCGGTCAACATGAATGTGCGTCTTCCATATGCCCCAATATAAAAACTAGAAGTGAGTTTTGTTTTTCAGTTGTATGTGAGGTCGCAATGCAGGGAAGGGTTAAAAAAGAGACTAAGAATTACAACATGCTTTTAGTTATTAACTAGTACCTTTTTTTAAAAAAAAAACAAAAAAAACCAAAATGGTAAATTCAAAACGAATCGATCACATGTGGTACAGTTCAAGCCTCCAGCACAATTCCAATGATTTGGTTAACCCGAACCATTCCAGAATGGGTTAGATAAACAATTTGTCCGCACTATCCACTGCATTTTGCAACCAGCCAGCCCAGATTTAATAACTGCATTCAAAACAAAATATTAAAGACACATCACTCAACGATTCTTTCAGAAAATAAACGAGTCGATGTGAATAACATAAAATAGTCTAGCATTGTGTACAAAAGTAGAACGCGATCAAAACTGTGTTCTCGATCTCTGAAGTACAGCACGGGTCCTCAAGTAACGGCGATTGTTTGATTGACCGCTCTGGTATTTTTTAATACAAGAGCATTTTAGCGTTGTCTATTAAAAACGTAACTTAAACTACAAATTAGCCTTAACTTCAGCGGAACACTGCTACAGTAAAACGTTCAATCTGAAAAAAAAAAAAACAAAAAAAAAAAAAAACAGCTCTGTAGACCATTTAACATTGTAGTTTAAACGGCACTGGAAATGTGTAAGGAATGACATTGTAATTCGCATATTGCAGCTTCAAAGCGAACCTGTTCATGCATGCATTGGTTTATTAGCAAGTGCAACACATGAACTGCTGCAAATGTCCAGCATTTAAAAAACCATGACCGCAAGCCAACAGCACTCAAGAGGGCTGTAGTTGCACGTATAAAGTTTCAATAAAATCATAAACTAATTGCTGAAATATCGCAACTAAACTCAAATAAATTAATTCAAAACTACGGAGACGTCGCTGTCACAGTTTACCTTTTCTTTAGGAGAAATTCGCCTTTCTCTGGACCTGGGTAAGGTAAGTTTTGAGTTCAGGAGGTGCTGCAAATGAGTAGCAAGTTTGTCCTTCCCAGCATGGCGGCTGCAACTCAGATTCAAAAAGCTCTTTGCATGGGATATCAATCAGGAGAGACAGGGAGGAGGGGGTGGAAGAGTGAGAGAAACACAAACAAGGCACAGTGTCTTGAGAGGCTATTAAGTTTGGAAAACTAACACACACTTCACATCTGCAAATGAAAAGGGTTGTAGTTCGTTCTAGAATACTATTGCTTCCTGTTGTTAAATTTTGATGGACATCAGGCTATCGTTCCACGCGGGATAATACAAAAGCGTGTACATTTCTCTAGTGGTGGTAAACCTCAGAATGAAACACGTTTGTAAAATATATTGTGGTTTTTTTTTTTTGTTTGGTTGGTTTTTTTTTTTGGTTTTTCACAAAAATTGGAGCCACCATATATATTGTTCATATCGATTATGCATTTCCGAATCCATGTATATGCTAAACAAACATTATAATTTGTTAAATTATTTAGTTTAACATACATTATTATTATTATTTTTTTTAATTCTTTAAGTGGAATTCAAAAATGTAGAATGTCGAAAAACAAAAGATGTGTCAGTATAATACTCTCCGAAGAAACGTCTACTGGCCTCCACAGGGTTGATGGGTACTACAGTATATGTGAATAAACAAGCAGTCTGAGTGGAATTTGAATCTTCATTGTGTGAACATCGATTACAGCTACACTTCTAAAATTAAATCACTATTTCCATGGGGTCTATATGTTCCTCAGAGTAGGCAACAAAGGTTTTAACATCTACTGTATGCTACTTTACTGTATCACTTATTAAACCATAAACCCCCAAACAAATACACAGGATGAAAAACGTTCCAGCTGATTGCCCATCAGGAAAACCTTGCAGAGATAAAAGGGAGCTTGGTGCAGGTGAAAAGGCAAGTGTTGTATCTCTAGGGGAGATGATTTTGAAGCATTACTCTGGTTGATAATGCAAAATTTGTGTTGCAGTGCTTAAAGAAGTGACCAAGGCTTATAAATCAATAGAGAGATAGATTGATTAGCATTAACAACATTTACACTGCTGAAGATTATTATTATTATTTTTTTTTTAATTTAGTGTGCTCAATTATTTTGCATCCAGTAGTTTTCCCCCTCACCATAGTAATTCCCCACACAGCTCAGGAGAAGTGAAGGTTCAGTGGGTGTCCTCTGACCTGACAGCCAAGCCAGCTTCCTCTTTACACCCAGGAACTCGAGAGTGATGTCAGTGAGCTACCGGCCCCTGGAGGACACAGGCCAGCCCTGCAGGTGTCCTCCTGAGCTCACTAGACACCTGGCCAGCAGGGTTCGCAGTAGCACGATGAGGAGACACAGTCCCTGTCGGTTTTACCCTCCGTTTGGAATCCGCAGCAAATACCGGCAACTTAACACAGCAAGGACACAAACCTGCACTCCCCTGACTATGACACCCTGCAGACCATGCGGCTGTGCTTTTACCAGGGGAGCCACTCAGGGACCCCTTGAAGCTTTATCTTTTTTCAACTTTAATTTGGATATGCAGGTGTTGCTGTTTTTTCTGATAACTAGCTGCTGTAGATCTTAAATCCAATGTCTAGCTGCAATCAGACCATGTGACCTACAGCACTGAGAGTGATCAGGTAACAAGAAGAAGTAATATGTACATATTTATCAATAACTGCAATAAAATAATTAATATCCTGAATTAAAGAACCAAGAGATGTTCAGCCCAATTAAGAAGTGTGATTTTAAAGTCTTGCTAAGCTCTCACTTTTGTGACCCATCTAAATATGAAACAGTACCCAAGGATGTGTAGCCATTTGAGGGAGTGTAAAGGTTATGCAATATTTTTCTTAAGAGGAGCGAATCAAAAAGCCTGAAAGCGCTGAGGCACAAAACTACTCTTTGTTCAACACTGAACAGAAAACCACAGATTATAGCTGAAGAGAGCCTGCAGTTGAAAACAACAGGATCATTGAGTTCCTGATGCAGCTGATTGCTTTCAGACAGAGAACACAATCACAAGCATCAAGCTAATCAGGATTTGGTATGCTTGGAAATAGGGGAAACCAACCCCCACCCCACCCCCCAGAATTGGTATTTTAACTTGTCAAACAATGTTAGGAATACAGTGCTGCAGTTATACGCCTTCACAAAACAGCAAAATTGTTGTTCCCCTCTGAGTAAATGCCAACCCATACCATAATATTTCAATATACCATTTTTTGGTGAGTGTAGTAGTACTCAGTTTTTCTGTTGATTCTGATATGCACTTTGTTTTTTGTTTGAAGACCCAGCGGAGTTGTGAAACAGGCACAGGTGCTGTAAAACCCTTGTCCACTGTGTGTTGCTGCTATTGAAAACCCTTTCTGAATTGAACTGAGTAACACCTGTGAAATAAACAGCAGAATGCAGCATTTAATGCTGTTTCCTCGAGACCAATGGTGGCCACATTAAGGAATTTGACTCACCAGAGTGTTGGTTACAGTGCTTTCTCATACAAATGCACAGCATAAAGTTGCAAAAAGGAGCATAATCTTGTTTATAACTTAAGTACCATAGCAGCAGATGCTATAAACATCTGCTAAAACTACTTTAACACCAGTGTGTGTTTGTCTGTAGATCTGTGGTTGAGCAAAATCTGTTGCCACTTTCCTGTGACTCCAATCCCTGGTAACAGGTGAAGATAATCTCTGGGGTTCATCAAAGAGGATTCTGAAGACAACATTTTCCATTAAGATTTGGCATTTGAACCATTCTACTTCATGTGTGTTACAGCAACATTAAAGGCTGCCACACACCAGACATAATGCGATTATTTGAATTGACGCTGAGATACTTTCGCAGTGACATGACCATACACTCAGAAGCGATGCGACAGGTTTGAAAACTGCCAGATCTATACAACTGCTACAAATTGCAATTGACAAAACTATTATCAAGACTGGTACATATTTTTCAACATGAGGTGGAAATTAAGAGTGTCTTCTCTGATGGTGTTTCAACAAATATGGCAATAAATTATGCATACCAGGCTTATCCAGTTCCTTCGAAATGAACTCCCATATATTGCCTTCCAAATCTGTAAATTTATAATTGTGATGACCTAAAGCTCTGGGTATTTTTTCAATGACAAATACTGTTGTTTTTTCTGTCATTTTGGATACTGCTTCACCCTGCTGGACCACATGCATTGAAGCTGTTCTCTGATTGCTCAAAGCCTTAGTTTGACGTGCTTCAAACTGCAAACAATAGGATTCAATCCTATTTATTTTGCATCGCTCCAGTGCCGCCCTGTGCTGCTCCCGCATCTCCTGTGGTTTGAAAGATACTTCTCAAACGTATAGGTTCTATTCATTTTGTCACATCGCTGCACACCTTCGCTTGCCGCATCGTGTCTGGTAGGTTGCAGCCTTAACAAATAAGTAGTGAGGTTCCAAAAAAATATAGTGTTATACGTCCCCACGTGTTTAAATGACAGACCTGTAATTTTTCTTTTCATGTTACCATCCTGTCAACCTCTTTTCAAAATGTCGGCTCTAGTGCACTGATAATGGAAGGAGTATTGCCTACATTGTCAAACAGGTAACACTGCAATAATGATTCATGATGTTGTATGGAACAGAGAAGCCGGAGCACTTGTTATGTTTTATTTATTTATTTTTATATTGCTCTTCTTGCAATGAATTGGAGGACACAATTCAAACCCTAGTGGACTAGAGTGGCCATTTTGAAAATAACTTTGAAACAGACTGTAAAGTTATAAGTGTAAAAAGTCAGGGTATCAACAATGAACAGAAGAATTACAGGCACGTTATTTAAACAGGTGTAGCAGCACGTTGGATGTGTGTGTTTTTTAGAATCCCACTACTTACCGTACTCTATAAGGACTGCATAACTCCTTGAAACCATAAATAAACGGTTACCTCATAATCACAGTCTCTGTAAATGGTTAAGCTGCCCAGGTGTACCTCCTGTGATATTGTAATTGTAAAGTACAGTACACTTCAGTTCATTGATGCTGATCGAATGGTCGTGTAAAGGTTTGATGCTGCACTTCTGATTCTGTTTGTGCGGTCTCCTAGGACACTTGTGACCATGAGAAGGTTTATCTCAAGGGTTCCATTTCAAGGATCAACAACCATATATTGTCAAAAAAAATACTGAAAGAATCAAATGCACTGTTACCGTAGATTGGTTTGTTTTCATTACCTGGACCTAGAGGTAAAATGCAAATGAAGTGAATCAATTTAAGTTAAATTAAATTAATTTGGTTGCAATGGGAACTGTTGAGTGTGTTTCTGATGTATACAATACCTGTATGCAATACATTTTGCTTGAAATGAGTCATGAAAGTTTTCTGCATGGTGGTTATAATGAGTAGCCACTTTGAACTGAGGGAAAACAATTTGAAGGCTGTTGTGTGAAAATTGTGCCCAGTTCTGTTTTTGCTATGTTAAGCAGCTAAAATGAATTCAAGTGCAGGGCTGATTTTAAAATGTGAAGTTTACTATAATCTTAAAAGCAACGTATTGGGCACTCTCCACATATCACAGGAGCACATATTTATTCTTTTTAAAATCTCTTTTACTGTTTGTAAAGATGCAGCAGGGAATTTTACAGGATAACCACAACTCTTTCAGGTTCAATGAACAGAAACCTTGACCAGCAATTCACCTTTGAGCTTCAGTGAACTGCACAAAGCTAACCCATTTCCCCTGCTCACTTCCCCACAATCAGCAATACGAATGTAGGGTAAGTGCAGTATAAATACACACATGCCTGCTATCTGAATGTCACTTAAATTGTGTAATTAAAAAAAAAAAGTTATTAAATGTTGATTATAATGCAAAGTGCAAATCTAATCATATAAATGAAAAATAATACTTAATTTATCTTTTTATTACCTTTTTTTACACAATCAAAAAACTTCATTTATCTTTTTTTTTTTTTTTTTTTTACAAACAACCAGGTCACTTCAATAAAGAAACTTCGATCGCCGCAACACCTCAAAGGATGATTTTCTATTTAACAGAAATTAAGGCAAATTGTCTGAAAACTTCACTTCTATATATAAAAAAAAAAAACACTTCTATTGTTTTCACTAAAGAGACCTTGGCAACGATCAAGCCACATATTAAAAGGTTCTTACAAATATGGGGAGAGGTCTCAGATTTCATTTAGACCGTGTCTTTCCATACTTTTTCCATGTTTTTCCCTTTTTAACAATATATATATAATGCAACCAAGATGTCTGTACAAGGTCTACTATCAAGCTACAAGCCTTTGCCAACAGCGATAAAAGCATTTGGATCTTTATTCTGTTTTCAATAAAGAATTTTACATTAACGGAGTAACTAATAACATTATTGCAATGCGTTCGTGGTGCACTTTATAGCACTTTTTTATTGTGTATATATATATATATATATACGTTTTTGTCAATGAGTCTCCTGTGCATATGGGAGGCAGCGTCAGATATGGCTTCATATAGACAGTTATACTGGGTAAGGGTTACAGCAGAGTTATCTGTGGCATCTCAGATATGACTACACAGCCAACAACTGGTGTCAGCATAGCATGGCCTCTGCTCTCAGATACTTCAGTCAATGCAAATCCCAGAGCGCACTAAAGACATAGCAACATTTTGGCTGTACTAAAGGTAGCATGTGGAATTAATTCTATACATTCCTTATTTTATGACAGGTGAGTTTTCTCTGTGTGGCAAAGTGGTAATGAGTAGAGGAGGTGTATAGCAGCTGAAGTGCTGGTGCAGTATTCCAAAGAACGAAAAGACAACAAAGTATGGGTGAAATGGGTTGTTTTAATGGTTTAAATCCAATGGTCTGATAACCAGCCAGTAAGTAATACAGAGCTTGCAGTACACAACAATGCATATTGCACAGTGATAAGAAAGGATTGAGGTCCCGTAAATAATAAGCACAGTACTAACACACACAATTAGACACACACACGATCACAAGTCCAAAGTGAGTGCTGAAGTACAGTACAATACGTGCTGCATTGGTGAACAAGTGGTGAAGTGCTGTCGGGGTTTAGTGATGGCCGTGGGTGACAGCTCCGGATTGTGTTAGCTGTGTAGTCTAAGTAAACGAGACAAACAAGACGATATAGGCAGACTGACAAAAACAAACAAAACACTCTTGTTCTTTTATAACACACATGGGTCCTTTCGGTTATTTTGCATAACCATTTACAAAGGAACAGATCACATCACTACGTCCCTTTTTATACCGTCAACCATGGCCCCTTGGTTAACTAGCACATCCTCTCCTCCAATCCGCAGATGCCATGTCGTTAACCTTCCCGGTCAATGATTTAGTGTACCGTAGCTCCGCCCCATTTCTAGATGGTCAACTTCTGCCAAACCCTAAAAATGAATTGTCGGGCCAACCAGTCCAGGGTACTCTGTTCCCTTTACACAAAAACAGGTCGGGTGGTGATCTAACACCAAGAATCATTCGATCTCTGTCACACGTTGCCATTCACTTTCATTGGGAATCCAAATCCTTTTATTTCACGATGACAGAGCATGGTATGCATTGAAATGTCAGGAAGGGTCCATAGTGACGGCAGCCTACCATACCATAACTTATTGAGCAGAAGCAGCACATTTTCACAATGAAAAGCCTGGGCCTTGAAAAGGAAAGACCAAAACACTTGTCATAAAATTGCTCTAACAGTCTCTTGCTTGACATTGCATTGGATTTTACTGACTCAGAGGTTCTCCTTTTACACTAGCTAGAAACATCCATCATATTCTGTTTTCAAATGTTAAGGACATTTTACATCCAGGACTGTTTGTGTGATTTGCTTTTATACTGTATAGGTGTAGATGAAGATACTAGTTTTTACTGAAGAGGTTTTAACAGGTTTAGAATAATTTAAATAAAAGCTGTTTTAAGCATATGTAAGTACTCTGCATGTAAAATAGTAACAGATGAACTGTGGAGGAATGAACATTCCTGATTGATGTTTTTCTAGACTTACACAAAGTGTACTGGCATTGTTGTTTTACAGTTCAATAAGTGCTTGTAAACACTGGTTTTCATTTCCGGTACATAGCAGAGGTGACAAGTGCATATAATGTCTAAAAATGTAAATAATCCTTCCGAGAGATTGGATGTTAATGCAAAACTCTGTTGGGATACGTTCCTGATAGTCTGCCAATGGCATCCCTTTTCAAACATGGCTCTGAGGTCATTGGCAGAGTAATTTTCTGAATTGCACTAAAAGGGAAACTACTACAGTGCACAGTTTCTTTTTGAAAAGCTGAAGTTCCAGAATTTAAAAAGTGGGTATGGTGAAGCTGCATGATGGATGAAGAACTCCTTAATGTTGGTACTGCGCCATAATTTAGTACCTTTTTAAGTACTGTTCAATGGACTGGAATTCCACAGAACAGAAATTATGTTTTCGTAGCACCTTTCATACAAAAAGCTATTTACAACCAGCCCCTTCTGGAGGAAGCAAAGCCATTGTGAGCCTGCACACCATACAAAAGTGTCCAGCTTTCTGTTGCTATTTACTATTGTAGAGACACCAACAAAACTATTTTCACATAAGTGAGTACAGTTCTTGTGAAAAACTAAAGATTTGATCATTTGTTTCAGCTGCAGTGTGCTGTTAGAATTCCAGATTTTATCTGAGGCTTTTCAGAAAGAAATGTGACTGTTAAATGGAAAGGTGGCCATCTAGTGGTCAGACCTCATAGTTTCCTGAACACAGCCAGTACAATCCAGTATTTGATTATTTAACTGCTTATTTGTGACTTTCTTGTAATTTTAGCAGATGAGGACTGTAAACAAGGTGTTGACTGAATTTACACAAGAAAACAGATCTGTAATAATAATAATAATAATAATAATAATAATAATAATAATAATAATAATAATAATAATATATTCTGTAGATTAATTTAACAGCGTATGCATAATAATACATTTATAAACCAAATAAATAGTTAAGAGCAAATACATAGACCATTTTGATTATATCGCCATTCTTAATTTTTAGAAAATGCAATTGTTTTGGATTCTGATAAAGTAGCACCCTCTAGTGGACACGAATCAGTCAACATGGTTTCAATATAGTGCAATAACTCACATCACAAAAAAAAAAAAAAAAAAAAAAAGATTAAAAAAATCTGCATGGTAAATTACATTATTCCATTTCTGATATGAAGTCACTGAAATGAATATCCTAATACTAGCTTGTCTTTGCTTCAACAGTATATAAAGTTAGTTGGGTTCTCTGCCAATTTGAGGTTAGTAATAAAGGAAGCCCATCATTAAATTTGAAAGTCGCAGTGTTTACAAAGAATATTATGATTGTGTTTTGAGAAAGCCCACTGCTCATAAGAAAGGGGGTACAATGTAAAATGTCCTTTTTAAAATGTTGCATTAAATCATTTCAAAACATTTGCTTACCTCCCATTCTTTCAGTTCTTCCTAAGATACCATATAGCCTGTATTCCTGAGGCTTGAAGTAACTGGACATAGGTGTTAATGCTTGGTGTTACTGTTGTAATTCACATATTAATGCTATTGCTTTCATAGTATTTGTCATTACAGAAGTCAAGTGGTATTGATCATTGCTGATAACGTCCAATAATGTAAAAGGATGATAAAACATGAAGGGCAATATGCAAACTGAAAGAGAAGTCAGTCCACGTCTTAAAGAAACATGTTAGAGGGCTTTTGATGCAATCATCTTAGTCTCTCACAACTAGTCCAGATGGAAAGCTGTTTTATTATGTCTGTAGGGACAGGCTTAGTTGCTCAATCTAATGATTTTTCTTAAACAGCTTTCTGTCATCTAGTCCTGAAGATGAATTAGTTGGCTTCAGTATTCATGTGATCCATAGCTTTGACAGTAATAATTTTACAATTTTGACAAATTTAATTTCTGAGTAATTATGTGGTGGTACTTATGGACTGATTTATCAAGGCTTTTATGATAAAATGCAATTTGAAATTTTTTGAGGGGGGGAAAAAAATTGAACTTATTATCGCCCGCTTATGCAATTGTCATGAAACTGGCTATTTATGTTGATATATGTTGGTCATTAACTGTTTCATCAGACTGGTAGCCCTAATTCTGTACAGACCTTGATCAATCTTGCCCCTTTTGTCTAAAGTCTGCCATGCACAGTCTATTTTGGTTGTTTTCTTGTTTCCAGAATGACAAGGTTAACTCTTGCGAATACGTTAAGCACAGCACAGCACAGAAACCAGGACCATAGGACACAATTGGAAATGAAGTGGAGACAGATGTCACAACTTTATACAGCTTTAATCTATTTTTCCTTAATGTGGCTTTATTCTAGCTTGACTTGTACATACATTCAGGAATGGTCATGTTTCGCTTAAAAATGTTTCCCTAAAATGTTTCCTAAAAGTCTTTTTCACCTCAATCTCTTCATGTATTTCATTGAATAATGTGTACACATGTGCCTTCTTGAGCTGAAGACCAATTGAAAAGTAGCTAGTCCCAGTTGGTGCCAGAGTAACTTCAAGAAAAGTTTCAAATACTACAGCTTGTGATGTCTTCTCAGATCACTGGGGTGTTATTTACTACCCCTTACTCAGACTGATTTGAGATGACCCATTCACATTTCTTTTCACCACAATAGTTTTTAAGTAAGTCTTGATTAATACTATTAAAACACAAAGTGCTATAGAGAATCCTATCATCTTCACACAGTTGATTCAGTTGCCTTGAGAGTGGTAGTTATCAATTCTAATAAAATTTTGAATGATCAGCAATCAACAAAGGGAGATCATAAAAGCAGACTTTAATTCCCTCAAAGGATGTGTTTCTGTTGTGTTATGCATTTACCACACAGTGGTTCTGTGGTTGGATTGCAAGTCCGTGGTACATTTGATAAGACTAGGGAACAAACACTTAGAAATTCTTATCTGTAGTCTCCTGTTAGCTTTCTGTAAAGTTACGATTGGATGAGTTCCGCAAGCAGTTGAGGAGATAACTGATAAAACAATGGCAGCTTTTCATGGAGAACCTAAAATGTATTTAGTTACAGGGTACATTTGAGAATACATGATCTTTCTAACTCAAACCAAACTGATCAATTAGGAACCATTGCCGGTGATGTCAAATTGGGCCTGTTCTTGCTCTGTAGAAAGCAGTAAGGAACCAGGATGGTAAAGCAACTAAAATTACATGCCACTGGGCCAAATGGTGCCACAGAGCAATTTAATTCACTGCATTACACAGTAAATTACAGAAGAGCAGAGAAAAGGTTAATCTTGGCAGGTTTGCCAGTTATTCTACATGTAACGCATTTGAACAATCTTTGCAAGCTATGCCATGCTTCAACAGGAAT